>NC_056741.1:1101335600-1101482143 GCF_019279795.1 Protopterus annectens
TGATAGGAAAGTGGTGAAAAAGTGGGCACACAGAGGGAAAAACAATAGTTAACATAGCTAGGGATGTGCAGGACAGGTTCATAGCTGTCCATTTCTTCTACAGCAACAGCTGTGCATATATACTGAATTTGGAGGTAGATTTGGACAATCAAACCCCTAAGAGAGGTGTGAGGACAACAATAATGTGCTGTGAAGCCAATTAGAGCAGATTACATGTGTCCAGTGGACATGTGTGCAAAATGGACAGCTATGTATGGTTCAAAATTTTTTTTGGGGAACAGATTGCCCTTTTTTTTTTAGGTGAGAGTGGGATGTTGAGGAAGGATAGTTGGTATATTTGGGGAGGTAGGTTTAGTAGGAAGACAGACAAGACAGCATACAAGGGAGGTATATGACACATGTGGGGGTAAACACCTTGGATGGTGAGGGGTGTTTGGAATTCGGAAGCCCATGAGCCCCCAAATAGAAACAGCGGGACTGAGGTCCCCACCCATGGGCAGTCACCACTGCACCTTCATGGTCACAAAGGTGGCTGTGCTGGGGGCTGAGCAGGACGGGCAGGCTAACCCTCTAATTGTGCCATGAGGCCCTCAAGCTGGTGTAGCAGATCTCCCAATTCTCTGCAGAGCTCCCTATGCACCAGACCCTGGACCTGACTTCAGGTGACAGGATCCTGTCTGTGCCTGCTCCCAGGGGGGGACGAGCACCATCCCCTGAGGTGGTTCCACCTGAAGGTAGTGCAGGACCAGTGGATGAAGAGGTCCTGGGGTGGGTCCCAGATGTGCTGTGGCCTGGTGCCGTGGCCAGATGAGGTGGGAGAAGTGGGTCTGCTGGGAACTGCCTTCCCAAACATGCTATTGTGTTGGAGTTTTAGAACATATGTGGGTTAGTAATAGTCAACACAATCCAGAATTAGTTATAACAGCATGCATAGATATTCCCATTAACCCAAAACACCAGATGTGGAACAGTTGCATAGCAAACAGAACACATGCATATATGGAACCACAGTGGCCATTACAATGGCATGCAGGTTACATTGATAGCAACAGGCCACCAATGATAGTGTTTCAACATAGAACATTAATAGAAACACATTTCAATATTTGTTGAACAATAGGATATATGTCCCAACAGTAGGTTTGGTGTAAACATACCTATTGATTTGTGTATTTAGATTATTGTTGCAGATATGGTGGGGGGGATGTCAATTAACAGCTTATATATTCTTGTAGTACTCACAACTTTAACAATCATTGGTCTAATCATTAAGGTACAGGTATTATTACAATAGCCTATGGCCTTGGTTTGGGCAGTGGTATGTTTGTACACTTCAACTGTCTTATAGATAAATTCTACATTTCTTACCTGGTAGACCTGTGGAGGGAATGTTTGTTAACACTACATGACTATTTCTACACATATTCCGAGATTCTGAGTTAATATTATGCACATACCTCTCAATCTCTTAATGCACACACTCCGGACAAAGCTTGACAACATGGGGGTACAAATAGGGACATATTTTGAATATTGCTCTCATAAACTTGGAGAGTTGCTAGAGTGAGCGGATTTGTTTTTATATACATTTTCTGAAGGTTTTGAGGTCTGAAAATCAAATGTATGTCATCATTTAGTGATTACAATTCTGGCAGAAAATATGAGCCAATTATCTGGACATTCTGAAAAAATGTGTACAGCTGAGAGGTATGATTATGCATACAGCTTACTACCAGTCCCAGGATTTGAACCATGGCTGTGACTGCTATAAAGCTCCAAATAGACCAGCAAGGCAGCACAGAGTTCAATATATTTATTAAATGCTTCAAATTGAGCTCATAAATACTGATAAGTTTGAAGATTATTTATAATACATGTTTTGGGGCACTTGAATAAATCATATAGATATACAATAAAAAAGTAACCAACAAGTTACTTACATGAAATTATTAGTATATTCTAACAAATTGTTATGCCATACTGGAAAAGCCTCTATCACAGGCTATTCAACAGTTCTTGGTTAAAGAAACCGGACTCAGACATACTATGTCATATTTGTATACATAAAATGTATATATAATAAACATAGAACATAAAATAAACATGACACCTATTATGTATCTGTCCTCAATCTGGAATGTGTTCATGCTTGGGATCTAATTAATCTTCCCATGTTGAATAAAACACCCACGTGCTTATAACAGTTTGGAATTGACAACCCCATGGCTATTAAATAACTATTATAGATATTGGAAAAATTTTTATGGATGCTGTATCTTAAGGAGCATATATTTGACAGCTACGGTGTGTTTATCCACATATATATATCAATATAGGTCAGTTATTAAATATAACTTGTAATGAACATGGGATATAATAAAAAAGGATCAACAATACTAAAATCTACAGCCTAAACATGAAGGCTTGCACATTTCTTGAACTTAACACCCTGTTCAATATTGAGCCAGGATGTTTTGACCTTCATAATCTTAAGCAAACAGCATCCAAAAAAATTTTTCCAATATCTATAATAGTTATTTAATAGCCATGGGGTTGTCAATTCCAAACTGTTATAATTTTATTCAACATGGGAATGATTCAAATGAACGATTTCATTTATCAGCATTTAATAAATATATTGAACTCTGCTTTGGCATAGGACTTGGTACATTCTGTGACTGCTATAAACACAACAATTTTAAGTTTCAGCAGAGTGTGCTATTTGGATATTGCTGTCTATCTCTTGAGTGTTTTCTAAGTCTCTCTTGTTTGTACAATCTGATCATGAACTTACAACAGTCTTATAAAGACATTCCTAGACATTTTTTTTATGTAGCACAGTATGGATAACAGTGGTTAACACAACATTACTATTCAGAGAATGCAACAATAAATGCCATACAATACCAGAGTAAACAAAACCATTCCAGGATTTAGAGCTTTATTGCTAGGCAGTTACAGTTTTATTTAAATATGACCTATATGGGACTATTACTGTCATATCGTCTGGTTTATTCAGTGCAACCCATACACAGTTTTTATACCGCCAGGGGACTTTCTACTACTTTATATTTATTTGGTATGACCAGCCTCGCAACACAGCCTTTGCAGCCTACTAGCATGGGCTTCCTGATTCACAGCCCACTCAGCTACAGCTGTAAGGAAAATAGAGAAATATTTAGGCTTTCCTATCCCTCATATACACAGGCTGGACATTAGTAAACAGTTATTAGTATGAGTACTTACACACTGCTGAGACATCACCCTTCTGCCTTGCTTCTTGGACCCACTCATCCAAGAGCTCCCTCTTTCTCTGCTTCAAGTCAGCATAGTGGTGCCAGACCTGCTCACCAGTCCGAGAGATACCAGTGGCATTGGTGAGGTCAAGGGCGAGATGGTCCCAGGCTTCTGCTTTATATTGGGAGCTTTGGTACTGGCCCTGCAGCAGTCTCTCATCATGGTTATGTACCAGGAGTCCTACCATGATCCTGGACTCCTGTATGCCCCAGCGCTGCACACAGAAGCGCATGCCCTCACCAACTCCTGCCACACTGCCTACAGTGGGAAGCTGCAACCTGTTATGAGCTGTATTCCCACCTCTGGGGTTTAAACACGGCCGATTTCCCCTCCCTTTGCCGTGATTGGATGGTTTTGAATATGCCGAGCTAAGCTACGGGTAAACCTGCTTAGCTAATGTTGGCAGTGCTTAAAGGGAGAGGTTCAGCACTGCTTACCATTGGGCAAATCCACTTATCTGGGCTACCAATTACTTAGCAGTCATATTTACACAATGCTTACACCTGATAAGCAGAGCTGTGCAGTGCTTAGCATTGCTTATTTTTCATTTTATAGACTATCTGCTGTATGGCATTGATTCATCATTCATTACATATTATAAATTTGTTTACTGTCCCTGACATCCTCTAATGTGCTTTCATTACATCTGTTCATGTGTAACTGTACTGTATGGGGCACTTGTGTTTATATGGGGGTTTCACAACTTTATTAAACTGACACCTCACATCTGGACCTAATGCAGTACTCTGGTTAACAAATATATGTTATTTAGTAGCTAATAATAAAAAAAATGTTTATGTACTTACTGCTTTCACATGTAAAATGCAAATTGTTTACAGTGGGGATCGAACCAGGAATGGCTGCTTGTAAAGCATACATTCTAACCACTAAACTACTGCAGTACTGCTTATATTGGATGTCTCTTTCTATTTAACTTGTGCTGTTTAAGCTGGACTAAGCGTAGCTAAGCAAGGGGCACACCCATGCAGCTATGCTTAAACTTTATCGCATTTATAAAAAAAAAATATTTGTTGTGTTATTTTATTTGTACCCTTCAGAATATCCCTGCTAATGCTGAACCTGTTATTCTACCAACTTTCTGCTTTGTGGGACAATTGTCCCTTTTGGCTTTGTCCACATTCCTTACTCTGATGGGTTGGGAGGTGTGCGCTATGTGCTTATGCTACCTGTGTTATCCTAACAACTTTTGGCTTTGACCAGATTTGTTATCCTGATGGGTTGGGGTGTTACAAGCATTCTTGCTCATTTAAAATTGCCAAAAGGCAATTCTGGAGTACAGGGGGCATGTGTATTGTGAGAGGTCTGCTCTAAGACACGCCACCTGCGCTCGTACATGGAACCATGTCCGTTTTAGAGCATGGCGGTGTGCCTTCATAAATATGCATGGCATGCTGCCGTGCTGAACAGGAATGGTCCCTGCTGTGCGGGAATAACTTATTTCCGCACGGCTGCTTGCTGAATCCCAGGGTATGTTTGCACTGGTAGTTACTGATTCATTGGTTTTTGAAACATTTTCCAGTGTGCATCTTAGTTTGTAGTTATACCAAACATCCTTCCCATACATATATTACCCTGCATTTAACTTACTTTCTTTATTCAGTTTTTCAGTGCATTGTTTTTGTGAATGTTGCAGTTTGTCCCACTTTCAGTCAAAATACTTATCTATTTAACTTTGTATTCATTCCTGGACCTACTGCATGCATTACCAGTTAACATTATACATTATTGCTGATTTGTTTGCATCACATCTAATGTTATTTTCCCTTTTCATTCATCTTTCTTTTACTTCTTTCTCCCCTTCTTCCCCCACTATCATAGACAGTTTTTAAAAACAATATAACACAGCTTGTAGTTTGAAAAGAAGTGGGACTTTTAACAGACAGCATGCAGTATAATATGTATACTTTATATTTGTATTAATGAAATATTTGGTACGTACTGATTTCAGTGATTTTTTTTAAGACGCATTCAGCGTGTAGCTCACATTTTGGTTACATGACATCCTTTTCTATGTAATTGCATGTCCATTTTAAATACTATCCTCAGCAAGTGCTCAGCACATTTTTGTGGAATATCTTACTTTATTTTAAAAACTGTTTCTTCTCCTTTGTTTTTCATGATCTCCATTTGAAAACAGAAAATGGCTTCAGCTAGAATCTTTCCACTGAAGTGTCCATAATTTGCTTGTCTGCATTTGATGGCTGGTGGCTTCCTCCATTGTTACCTTCTCTGCCTCTAATTCTTCTTTTCTTTTTGTCATTCCATCTGTAGAGGGGCGGTGTAAATTTATAATCCAAGTGTGTAGACGATTTGAACAGGATACAATAACAGGAAACAAAGTAAAGTTCTCTACAGAGTCTAATGGAGAAAAAGCATTTGCTAGTTCCACACTATTTTCAGTCCCCTCCTAAGTTTTCACAGATGTTCTCATTTTTACATCACTTTTCTCTTCTTTGTTAGCCTTCTGGATGTCATAGACACTTCAGCTACCAATTACAGTAATTAACAGGTTTTTGTTGCCATCCCAGAACACTGTTTCTACCTAGTAATACTATTCCTATCATCTTGTTATCACACGAATACACATTTTGACTGCTTTCTGAAGGTCAGATTTGGAACATATGCACAAGTCGCCTCTCAGTTAACAATTCTTGCTGTGGAAACTAATCCATTGGTGATGTGTACTTCCATAAAGTGTATATACCCCACTCCTTCCAGATTTCCAGCAAAATAATCTCAGAATTTTTTTGTGTGCTCTGCCTTCTAACTTTACTAATTTTGAAACATTTCTTCTGGAGAAGCCTCACATTCAGCCAGTCTTTCTTTAATCTAAGTCTATGAGTCTTGCATTTTATTAGCTCATCTTAATGGTTACTTAAAGCTTCTATTTTTCCAGACTTTTAACATAACCTTATTTATACTTAAAGTCGCCCACTTATTTTAGACACTTCCGATGGCCTTTGATTTATTTTTTTTCCTCTAAAGTACTGGAAGTCATGTCCAGTACTAAAGCTGCAACTTGAACTGTTTTTTTGCTGAACATCTGTGAGGTTCTTCTCAGCCAGAGATTTTTCTTCTTTTCTCATGGATTTCCATTACTTTTCCAATTTTTTTCTTTGCTGGCATCCAGGCAATGTAGCTTCTAGCCAGTAACCAAATTTTACAAAAACTGATAACTGTTACTTTACTTTTTTTTACAGTTTTTTTTTTTTGTTTTTTTTTTTTTGTTCAACATATTAGTTGCCACCATCCTGGAAGGATTCCTGTAAATAATTTGATCTTCTCATGGATTCAGTGAAATTGGCAAATGCATCGTCTCACTGACTGTTACCACTACCTGTTTCAATGTTTTCAAGGGGCAGAGTTGCAAGTGGCTCTATAACAATTACATGTACAATGTATGGCCACATTGATCGCGAGAGTCCAGAGTCCTCAATACTTCACACAATCCTTAACGTCTTTCTTTGGAGCAATCCTAGAAGATATCATTTTCCTCAAACAGGAAGTTAACAATTAAGAAGATAATCTGGACAATACATGCAATGAGCTGTTACACATGCTGATTACAGCCTAGCACACAGCTCATCTGAAGGAATGGTCCACAGCATCAGCCAAAATGGATGTTCTGGACAATGGGAGCTGTTGGAATAACTTAGGTGACATCCATTCACCAGAGGGAGTGGAGTGTGATGATCCAGTATAGTTTCTTCAGGCTGATTTGAAGAAATTACTGGGAGCACCTGTACAGCAGGTTTTGGAAATGGCACACTGGATCAATGCCAGGGTAAGATCATCTAACTTTCCAAGACATTTCATCTTTTGCTTATTAGACTACAATGATACGGCCACGATATAAAGAAGTAAGACTTGGCAAACCTACGGTGGTGTTAATTGGGGTACAGATTAGGATAGCACCCAGTTACAGAAAGATAATATTTCTGACAAGCCAATCATTCATGGCAGCCACTAGTGCAAATTATGCATCCTGCACACCTCTGAATTACAGCTGATGGTAAACAAATGGGGTTTGATCTAATGTCAGTAGAAGAGATACACACTGATACTTAGGAAAAAGAGCCAGCAATCATCCCAAGAAAGCCTAGAGAAAATGGAAAAGACTTGTACTAAAGAGGGAAAAGAAAGGATGAGTCCCCCCATCAACCATACCAGTGAAAGCAGTGGACTGAAGGGCAACAGCATTCTACTACAGAATGAACCTATTCCATACTTCAGTATTTACTTTAAATATGTCCCACTGCAAGCCCTGGTAGAGGATCATGAAGTGACATTATTAGAAGACCCATTATTTCTCACTACAGAGCCCCCATTTCCAGAAGCAAAACAATTTGATCAAACAGGGGCCATTCAGGTAGTAGAAGAGCTGACTAGGTTTAATGAGTCATGAAGGCACATACAGATTCTTAGGTGCAGACTGCTTCATTTTGTTCTTTCTAACTGCAGGCTAAATCACTGTAATGCTTGCTGCATGGTGCTGCTGAATGTCCTGGGGGTAAACAGCTGGACTAAATACTGCATACTGAAGGGTACTGCAGGGATAGAAGCTGTGGTCTAAATTGTGTGCATCTGGATGTGTTGAGAAAATATGAATCATGTATGACACTTCTAAGTGAAATGTGCATGCTTTTGGTTATAGACAATTGCTTACTGCATGCTACCTGTTAATGATCTTGCTCTGGAGAGGTAAAGCATTGATGAGGCACACATCCTTTTGTCAACATCACAGCCACATGCCCTTGTTTGATTAGACAACAAAGGCAGGGACGAGAGGTGGGATGAAACATTCTAGCCTACTTACCCCACTTCTGTGTAAAGCACTTTGATGCCTGACCAGCATGGAAACTACATGGATTAGTACATTTAAATGAATAGATGTTATTGTGTCTCTTTTTAGTGATGGATTAGATTATACTGGTTTATGCCAAGCCAAATAACTGATTGTTTTATATTACTGGTGTAAATGGAACTTGCCTCTGAACATCTAGATGCTGTTTTTTTTTTTTTATCTGTGCAAGCCAGGTATACTTAACTGGCTGTCCAATTTTGCATTTGTTGCTTATATTTAAGTACTGGTTTTCATGTGGTTGCTGACTTTTCATATCACCCACATAGAGTGGTGATGGATGTTGTCTATTTTTTTTTTTTTTTAGGGATAGCATTAATTTGGACTGTGTATAACTCTGAGGTTACATGTTTCTAACTGTCTTTCTAAGGTTACTAGGTTACAAAATGGGGATGTGTGTGTGTATATATATATATATATATATATATATATATATATATATATATATATATATATAAATTTAAGCAGTACATGATGTACAAGGTAGTGCATCTGCTGTGCTGAAATATGCTCAAGAATCTGTTCTTTCATTTAGGAATGTCCCTTTGAGGTTCATCATTACATCTGGTAGTTCTCCCTTGCCCAGCCATGGCATATTGATGCCTGAAGAGCACACCTGAGGCCTTAAAATATTTTTTTGTTTAGATGCCTGTGGCCTACTTAATTAGCAATTAGCATAGTGCCCTAGTTTGTTTTTAGTGTCATACTATACTGCATACCTCTCAAATTCTAAGAGCAAGAAGTCTGAACAAAGCCATTAATAAAAGTGGGACAAAGGCCCAAAAATAGGAACAATTTTTAAATATTGCTCTTACAAACTTAGAAAGTTGATAGAATAACAGATTGTGAATTAGCATGAATTTTCTGAAGGGTATGACTTTTGAAACTCCAATGTCTGTCGTTATTTTCTAACTTCAGTTTGCAATGATTTGCCACTAATTTGCCAGAAAACCACAATTTTATGAAAAACGGACCAAAATATGAGGCAGAAATCTGGACATTCTGTGAAAATCTGCACAGTTGAGAGGCATGCTGGAATGGTGTAGAACTGCTCTTCTAATGTATAATGTGAAGGAGTTAGGGATGTCACATAAGCGTGTCCCTAGAGTACTTGTGAAAAACAAAATGTCAGGTAGCACTTCAGCAGAAGACAAAATTAACTAAGAAAAGTGTGCAATCTTAAGATGGAAGAATTGGTGCTAAGCAAGCATAGTGAACTTGGTCGGGATCGGTGTACTCACACTGATGGGTCAGAATCTTGGATAAAATATGGCTGGGTTGTGAGGGTGGTCTAATGGTTAAGGTGTTTGCCTTACAAACACAAAGTGCAGGGTTTGAATCTCACAAGGGATAATTGGCTAGACTTAAAATGGCTTACAAGGGCAGTTAGCTTAGTACTAACCTATGAACCTATAATTCATACAAATTCATGCTACCTCTAGGCAGACTCTCAAAGTGGGTGCTGCTGAATGTAACTACTCCTCATGGTGACCTTTTTGGCAAAAATGTATGGCCCAAATGAAGATGATATTAACCCTTTCAGAATTTAGTGGATTTTGTATAAGAATTAAGTATGTATATGCCAGTGATGCTGGAAGGAGACTTTAATATGGTGATTGACCCATGTATTAGTATAATGCCAGGTGAAGGAGTAAAATTACCAAGAATGACTAATCATCTTTCCTGACTTTGTAAAGATACTCAGTGTACTGACATCTGGAAAAACATAATCCAGATGACAAGGACTTTACATTTCTTAGCCCTATTATTGGTGTAGTGAGTAAGCTAGATTTTTGGCTGTTTATTTTTAGCTTGGAGGATGGTGGCATTTATAGAGATTTGCTCAATCCCAATATTTGATGACCACCAATTTCTGCTGTTATTACGGCTAAGGACTAAGCCATTATCAGTGGCATGATATTTAGATATAGTCCTTCTTAAATGCAATAAAGATAAAAATGCTGCCTGACCCCATGGTTCTGAGAGATGGAGCCCTGACTACCACCCAGGTGATCAAAATCTGATTAATGGCCTTAGCACTGGAGCAGCCAGGTGAGGAGGGTGATAAATGAAGAGGTTGGCTTGTTCACCTCTCCTAGGGGATAGGAGAGGGATGGCTGCCCTCAGAGCTATCAGGGATGGTATGATGTCTCTAGAGGAGACTGACTAGAATCAACAGCCCATTACATATTCCCTTCTCTTCTGCAGTCCACAGTGCACAGGAGATGTAGGGCCATCCCCAATGACTGCCTTAATAATGTTTTTTCTTGGATGGTTCTTGCCTGGTGATGAGAATGAATGGGCCAACAGACTGAAACAAGAGTCTGATACTCACCAGTGGGGGCAAAATAATGCAAAAAAGAAGATGATAAAAGTCCTCTTGGTATATAGATTAATTAATATAGGAAATGATAAATAAGGAATAATGATTCCAATGAGGCATAGTGGGAGATAATTTAAATTACAGGCATGGTGTTGGCATAAACTGATTAGTAGACAGAGGGAGGCATGTGCAGGACAAATGGGGACCTGAGTAGAGGAGGAATAAGAGAGTTAATTGGGGAGTGTTCCATATTGGTCCTGATGGAAGAGACAATTTTTCTATGACAAAAATACAAAGCAATAAAATACTAGCACTTGCTGGGCAAGTGGAAGAGATGCAAACTATTCCATTAGATAAAGGGTGCTTCCTCTCACAAACTGCAGGCTACCCCTTTACAAGGAAGAACTGCATAAGACCACTACTATAAATTATATATCTGGCAGATGAGTCATAAGGATATAATTGCAGATTTCAGGGAATATTTCTTGAAGGTATACTGTTTCAGAAGGTCACATATAACCAACTATAATATTACTCTGATATTATTACTTTTCTGCAATTAAATGACAAAGCTAAACTTGCTGTGGATAAAGGCATATCCTTGGCAGAAACCTGTTATGGCTGTAACTGCTTATCTAAGGGTGAAGCTCCAGGTCCTGATGGGTTACCAGTAGAACTGTTTTAAGGATTTAAGCATATGTGAGTTCCAAGACTCCTGGAAGTGTACTAAAAGTTTTGGCATAACTGATAACACCCCCTTCAAGCAGAGTAACTGTAGATTTTCTGCTTCTTAAGGAAGGCAAGCCTGCCCCTCACCCCAGTAGCTTATAGACTGATAGATCTTATGTCTTTGAATTTCAAGATACTGGATAAAACTCTGATATTGTGGCTTGAACCCCATCTTTTCTACTTGATACATCAACATCAGATGGGCTTTGTAAATAGTACAGGTGGAAGTCCAGAGTTAATTCACTAATAGTTTAATCTTAGTAAACTAGCCTCCTTGCAAAGTGAATCCACGATAGCTGTGTTTCAAGATTTTGATAAGGCCTGATGGCTAAATTTGGTGTCTGGTAATTTTTTGCAGTGGTGTTAAGATTCTGTGCATAGACTATGTGGCTTGCCTCCATGAGAATGAAGTGTCATCTTCTCCCATTCCCTTGGAATATGGTGCAAACTAGGATGCATTTATCACTTTGTGATTTATTATGGAGGCAGATGTACTGCACCTGGTGTCCAGGCATAGAATGAAGTATGTAAATATTGACATTAGGAGTTCCAAACATCTGGTGGCCAACTTGTTCATAGATGACTATGTTATTTGGTTCAGCTGTCCAAGAGAGAATTTAGCACTTGTCTTTATCTTACTGGACAAATTTATTTCCATGTGAGGCATCAATATTAATTATAGGAAATCACATCTTTCCTGTAAACAAAGCAAGGGAGCTGATATTGCAACCTATTCCCAGACCAGACTTCCAAACAGCCAAAATAGCAATGTATTTGGGCATATGCCTGATATGGGACATAGCTGTGTTAATAAAATTGGATTGGAAACCTTTTTATGAGTCTGTATTTCATCAGTTAGAAAGGCAATAAGCCCTTAAGCTACTGTTTCTGTTTAGAATTAAAATGGTTAAAGTGATAATGTTGACAAAAATACTTATTCATATGCCTGGCTTCATCCTGCATATGGTTGGACCCTTGACTGTGGCCAAGGTGACCAGAGTTCTATCAGCAGCTCTGGCAATGGAGGCACTGGGTAGGGACAGGCAGTAGTGAAAGGATATGGCCTGCTTGCTTCACCTTTGGGAATGGATGTGATTAGCATGCTCTTGACAGTACAGAGAATGGTATGATCTCCCTGAATAAGACCAGAGGAACAACCACCTGTGCTGCAGGAGAAGTGGAGCTGTTTGAAGGGAACACCCCTTTCAAAAGTGAGGGGATGTCCTCTCTAGACGGCTCACTGCACACCCCCTTGCAGGGTGAATGAGATATTAGGGATGGAGAACAAAGTGAAAACTTTGTTCCACCCCTAATGGCTCCCTTGATGAAGACCCCTCTCAGTCACCACTTGCACAGTGAAGGGAAAGAACGGGCTGATTAACTGAGAAAGAGTCTGATGGCCAACAGGCAGCAGAGCAAAAAGTGCAAGTAATAATAATAATAATAATAATAATAATAATAATAATAATAATAATGCAATTTTTATGTGCAGAAAAATCCCTGATTTATATTTAAATTAGCAGGTGAATAAGTTACAAAGGAAGCTACTCAGCTTCATATGGGTCTCAAAATCCCTCATTTTAAGGGATTTAACAACAAAAAGGAGAATAGCATTGGGGATCTTGGAAGACTTGAACACAGGGCAAGACCCGCACTGGAGAAGTGGAGAGGAGAATGCAAGAGCCTCTAGAGATGTGATTATATCTGGAGTTCCTCAGTAGTATTGGTGAATTATAAACTTGTGTCAGGAGTGGATCATGACAAATATTGTATTCTGGGGTGGCTTGTTAATTTCAGGCATTGATACAGTATTTCAGTACTGAGATTTGCCAAAGGGGCTGGATGGTTCCTATTTGAGCATATGGCAGTATTTGGATTAGTATTCAAAATGAAACAGACACAGAATGTAGACTAATGTAACCTAGCTGGCAGCACTGCATAATCAAGATGAACAACTTGCCTTTTCTAAATGTCCAATATTGCACTATTGCTACTATACATGAATCTATTATATGTTATTAATCAGCCTCTTTTTGTTAAATGGAGAGTAAGAGGGATAAAAAAAGTCCAAAATACTTCCAACGGGCTCAGCTGGGGTTCCTGGAAGCCAACAATGTAAGTAAAAATGGCAAAGGAATTCCAGAGACAAGGCTTGAGCACGCTACCTTTTAATAAAATAAAACCAAAAAACACAAACGATAATGTGAGTGCTTTCGCACAGCAGTGCTTCTTCAGACAAATAACCACATCTCAATCAGCATTTATATAGTAAAAATCAACAATCAATTATTAAAATGAGCAATCATCACTTAGGTAAATCCTTGGACTTCAAAATAGGTTTTAAGGAAACCCTATCATTGAGCCCGGGTTTCCTATCAGCACAAAACCTCAAAATCCAGTGGAGTTCCCTCTGCTCTGCTCTGTATGATTCCTTAAATCACCACCACATGGATTTTCAGGCACAACCTCCACTACTTTAAAAACAAAACTGTGTGTTAAATCAGAATCTACCACATGTTTAGCCAAAGCATTAGTTACTTCACTCTTTTTTATGGTGTAAATATCTTCACAGATCCTCTCAAAGAACATCCTGTTTGTTTTTCCTATATAAAAACAATTACAATCACTACAGGTGGCTAAGTAGACTAAATCCTTGGTCTTACAGTTGGCATTAACTTTAAAAGAAAAAATCTGTCCAGAGACTGGATGTACACATTAATTGGAGCCATCAATACAAGAGCAATATCTACAGCTCCTGCAAGGGCGGGTGCCTAAATAAGGCTGTGTTTGGGGGGCATTCGTATACGTGTCCCTATAGCAAAGGCGTTGCTTCAATGACTTTTTATTCTTATAACTGAGTAAGGGCTTCTCACCTACTAAGTCCTTGACATGATTATCAGTTGTTAAAATGCCCCAATTTGAAAAAATGACATCATTAACTTGTTTGATGTCACTGGCATATAACAAAGTCAAGGGGATACATCCACCACATTGTTGCACAGGTCTCGTATCATGGGAATCTCCCTTATCAGACAAATAGGGCATAGCTCTATCTGCCCTAAGACTCTTAAATTCTCTTGTCATTGTTTCAACTTCAAAACAGCTATAGCCTCTAGCCAGGAACTCTTTTGAGAGTGTCACTAAGTCATTGGAAAATCCTTCTTTGGTGCTGTTCAATCTTGACATTCTCATGCCTTGTCCCTTCAGGACATTATTATGTACATGTGGCGGGTGTATACTATTGCGTTGTAAGACAGTATTCTGTCTACAAGGTTTCCTATTTAGCCTGGTAGCAAAATTACCTGAAGCATCCCCTATTAATCCTTACATCCAAAAATACCACCTCATCAGATGATGCAGTGGATGTAAACCTTAAAAAGGGGGTGGTGGTATTCAGATAGTCAAGAAAACTATTTAGCTGTAAAATATCACCCTTCCAAAACAAAATGACATCATCAACAAACCTTCTGTAGAATAAAACCGAAGTACTGTATTGACTGCCAAATATAAATTGCTCTTCCCAATAGGCTAATACCATACTGCCGTAGCTATTGGCACAAGAAGTGCCCATAGCTACGCCCTTCTTCTGTAAAAAATAGATGTTCTGAAACATAAACGCATTGTTCTCTAAAATGACTTCTAATAATAAACACAAAAGGTCTAGCTGTTTCAAATCATAGCCACTATGCTTCAATAAATAATGTTTAACCATAGTGATGCCATCTGTATTGGGGATACAAGTAAACAAGGACTCTACAGCCAAAGTCACAAGCAAACATTGTGATATAACTTCACTATTTTCATTCACAAAGGCATACAATTATTTTAACAACTGTTTGGTATCATTCAACACAGTATTCGCTTTCAATAACACAGGTCGTAGCTGTTTATCTACATAAATTGAAAACGGTTTGGTCAACCACCTCCTACCAAACACAATGGGCCTGAAAGGAGGTGTGACCATATCCTTGTGAATTTTAGGGAGTCCTTGAAGAATAGGAACTACTGGGTGTTCAATGTTCAAATATTGTGATAAACCATCTGTTATAAGGAAATTCTGTACACAGTCTCATGCCTGAAAATCCACGTGGTGGTGATTTAAGGAATTATACAGAGCAGAGGGAACTCCATTGGATTTTGAGGTTTTGTGCTGATAGGAAACCTGGGCTCAATGATAGGGTTTCCTTAAAACCTATTTTGAAGTCCAAGTATTTACCTAACTGATGATTGCTCATTTTAATAATTGATTGTTGATTTTTACTATATAAATGCTGATTGAGATGTGGTTATTTGTCTGAAGAAGCACAGCTGTGTGAAAGCGCTCACATTATCGTTTGTGTTTTTTGGCTTTATTTTATTAAAAGGTAGCGTGCTGAAGCCTTGTCTCTGGGATTCCTTTGTTATTTCTACTTAGAGTAAGAGGGATGCTTGAATATAGATCTGCAATGGGATAAAATTTTTAAAACACCTTTATTATCACTTGTGACATAGGCAAACTTACATAAAAGTAAACAAACCATATTAACAAGTTTACATTTACAAACATTATACATTGCGTATATTCTTCTATACAATATAATCTATCTAACATTACATAGACTGTTCATTTCCTGCCTTCTCTTAAACCTCATTCCTCCTCCAAAACATATTTCTACATGCACTGTTCCCACAATTTCTATTTTTTATGTAATTTGCCACTATCCTTTTCTAAAGATCAAACTTCCTGTTTTTTATCTCTGTTACAGCATTCACTACTTCAAGTACGATTGGTTTAGACTTTGATTTGCATTTTCTAGTAATTACTTTTTTGGCAACCACTAGAATTGAACTTATTAAGGCCTTACTATATCTAGGCAATTCAGATCCTGTATACCAGTTAAAAATAATTTACTTAGTTACACTCATTTGCTTGCTGAGTATTCCTGAAACATTACTCTGTAGAGAATTTTTAAAGTCTGCCTACTCATTACACTCCAAAAACATATGCTCCTAGCTATCTTTCTTCACCATCACATTTGCAATATTTTCATTCTAACTTAGAAAAAAATCTTTGGAGTCTGCTTGAGCTATAAAAGTGCCTATCCAAATGCTTCCAAGTTCTCCTTTTGGCTTTTCCCGGTTAGGGGTCGCCACAGCGGAACTCCAGTCTGCTAATGATTGATAGTAGATTTTTATGGTGCCGAGGTGCCAGCTCGACGCCCAACCTTCAACAAAGGCACACCCATTTTACGCATGTCTTTCGAACGCCACTCAATCGCAGGGAAGATATGCAGACTCCACACAGAAGGAGTTCCAGCCAGGAATCAAATGGGAGAACCATCCAAATGCTTCCAAGTAAAAATCCTAAATCTTCTAAACTTTATTGCATATTTGGGAGCCATGCATATGTCCTCCCATTGTTTCTTTGTGAATTACTTATCTGATCTCTATTCCCAATTTTTCTGACTCCTTCTGATTAATTCCTATATTTATCATGCAATATTTTACATACCCTACTAATTATACCTTTTTAACAGCATCTTATTTTCTAGATTCAACTAAAAACTCAACCAGTGCAGGTCTTCCACTTAGGATTCCCCCTATCTCCTTCTCTTTTCTATACTCTAATATCAATCCCTGATAGGGAATGCAATCTCTAGCCTTCAGTCCAAATGTCTCCTTCCCATTCTATTACCCTTCCCTCTCTAATTATTTGTTCCCATAACCTTGGTTACATTGCCAGCTTCTTCCAATAAATTTGAGCCCCCTTTTGCCTGTTCTCTGAATCCCTAATGGCAGTCATCCCTATCAGCAAATTCTCCTTCCTCCAGTTCCATGTTGAATTAATTCTTAGAATACTTTCTGCTACTTTATGAATGTAATATTGCTTCAAATGTTTTAATGTCTCCAAATCTTTTGGATTTCTAATACTATGATGGGAATGGACCTCATTCCTAAGTCAAAGTACGATTAAAGTTCATGAAATTAGTACTGTTTCAATCTTTGATGTCAGCCAAAAGTACTCTTCACAGCACTCGCAATATGCCCAGTAATGACGCCTTCTGCAATTTGTATGGGGTTACATGGATTGATAACATATCTAAATACGATTGTAGATTCTTTATTATAAGACCTGTTGCTCCAACTACTATTGGAACTGTCTGGGTATCTTTCTTCCACATTGCTCTCATTTCTGCCTGCAGATCCTGATATTTTATGACTTTGTTTCTCTCTGTATGTAAGACACTGTAGTCACTGGGTGTAGCAATTTCAATGATCAATGCTACTTTTGTCTTCTTCTCTTGGACCACTATATCCAGTTTTCTAGCATCTATTTTTTGAACTATTTGTAATGAGTGATCCCATGTAATATAAACTTCATCATTTTCTATAATACTTTGTGGCTCATGTTTCCAGTGTTTTTCAGCCACTTCAGTATCATAATGTTTGCACAATTCCCAGTGCAACAGCTTTGCCACATTATTATGTCTTTCAGTATACAGTCCTTCTGCCACTAGTATGTCACAACTAGCAATGAGGTGTGCAACTGTTTCCAATTTGGGTTTACAAAACCTGCATTTGTCTGTTTCTCCCACATGTTCATTGGACTTTGTAAACCAGCATGTATGTAGCCCACTATCTTGGGCTGCCAATATTAACCTCTTGGTTTGGATTTACCTCTCCTTAACCATTCCTGTGTTCATTCCTGATCAACACGAGGTTCTTCCAGAAGTTTACTATACTTGCAACTATATTTATGCTTTTTCCACATTGCTTGCCTTCTCATCTGGTCCTTCACCTTATATTCTCTTTGTATTTTGACACCTTCAGTTGCTGCCTGATTTTTATCTACTTCTGATTTCCATTCCTGCTTGACACCGATATGCTTCTGCTAAATTAAGCAGAGAAGTCATCTTAGATTTACTCTCCTCATGTTTCAAAACTTTCACTACATTTGGGTCTTGTGAGGTCAGCAGATATGTGTGAAGTTTCATGATTGCAGATCTATACATGTAATCAATTTCAAGGAGGCCCATCCCTCCTTTGGAATGGGGAATATATAATCTTGGTATACAGTGATTTTTATAAATCGTTTGAAAAGCATGAAGCATCCTTCTTGTTTTCCTAGCTAATCTATCCAACATGTTTTGGGGCCAGTCAATCACTCCAAAACTTTAAGTTAGGACAGGAAGAGCAAATTGGTTTATAGCTTGGATTTTGTTCCTAGATGTCAACACTGTTTTCAGAATTAATTTAAGTCTTCTAAAGTATTCCCTACTAAGTTTTATTTACATTTGTTTATGTTTTATTGTTGATCCTTCATCATTTCCCACATATTTATACACTTCCTCTTGCTCAAGTTCTTTTGTATCGCATTCTTGTCCCAAACTGATGTTTTCCTGGAGCTGCAGTTTTCCTGCTTTAAAGGTTGCTTTTGCACACTTATCAAGACCAAATTACATTCTTATATCATTTGAAAAAGTTTTGACAACCAGCAGCTATGCTTTCAGTTCCTCATCTGATGAGCTATACAGTTTTAAATAATTGACAAAGAAGATGAGAAGTCTACACTTTGTTGTTTTTTAGGAGCCAAATTGCAGCCATAGCCTAAATTGTTAATTAAACAGCTTAATTGGTTAAGGGCAAGGCAGAATAGCAATGGTGACAGAGAGTCACCCTGGAATATCCCCCTTTGAATTTTTATCCCTGGGATAATAATCTGTCTTTTATCATAGCTTAATTGCAAAGTGGTCTGCCACTATTTTGTAGTCACTGTAATGTAGTCGATCAATGTAGGATGTATCTTATACATTTTAAGCACTCTTTTATCCATGAATGTGGGATACTATCAAATTCTTTTTTATAGTCAATCTATACCATACTTAAATTCTTCCCCTTTTTTACAGTTCTACAGTATGACTTAATTTAACAATAAATGATCCTTTTATTGCCCTTTTGTTCTACTGCCATAATTGAGTTTTCTTCTAAATGACTACCATCAATTCCAGTGTATAGTTTATATGTTGTCAGAAGGTAAGATATTGGTCTATAATTTTTAGGGTAGCTTGCAGATTCACTTTTAAGGAGCATTGTTTTGCCTATTGTTAGCCAGGTTGGTGTCTGTTCAGGATGCGCATATAAATAGTTCTTACTCATGGGTAAATCCTCGTACAAAGATGTTAATACTTTTAACTAAAAGTTAGGAACTGCATCTGGGCCTGGGTTTTTCCACTTAGAGGCTATTCTTAATGTTGTCTCAATCTCTCTGGCTGTTACTTCATTTCATTTCATATCCTGCACCTTTAAGCTTCTTCCATTTAGCATCTTGTTATGTTCCACAGGATCTTCATAGATACTACTCCAAAATGTATCTACTGCCTCTTTTTTTGGCAGTCTTTCAATCCCTTTTACCTTATTTCCCAATTCTCTATAAATTTTTTTTGGGTCATCAATAAATTGCTTATTTTGTACTTTTTCTTTATATTTATCTGTGTCTCTTCTAAGTTTTTTTGATTGTGCTGAAAGTTTTAGTTTATTTGCGATTGTGCATGATAGATCCTGGTCTGTTCTAATACTATGTATTACGAACCAAGAAAAAGTGTAAGCACTCCAAAGAGAACTATAAATCCAGTAAAAAAGTGCTAGGGCACGCTGGTTAGCAATCAGAAAGTTTATTCCACAATTGTTATTTGTCAGAAATGTCAGTCGTTTTATGTGGGTAAAACGGAAAGATGTTTGAAACGAAGAATATATGAACATAATTATGACATTCTGAAAGCAAAAAATACTAATGCATTATACAAACATATTAATATAATATATTTCTTTGGCGTGTTACACATTTCCTTGTTGGGCTGATATTTTTGTTTCTCGAGCGGAGCACCTAGAGTGGATTTTAACTTATTGTGGAATAAACTTTCTGATTGCTAACCAGCGTGCCCTAGCACTTTTTTACTGGATTTCTAATACTATGTATTGCTTTAATCACATCTATCTTTCTTAGTATTTTTGTTGATCTATTCCTTCTTCTATAGTCTTCTAAGAGTGACACTACTTGTCTTAATTGCATTATAGTTTTCTCTATTGGATACTTCCATGATGGCATTAAATTTCTCCCCTTCATTTCACTCACTACCCTCTGTTCTTGTGGTGGAACTTTATCTGTTATTAATTTAGCAGCACAGTAATATATCCTGTTTACTTCTGTTATATCACATTGATTTTTATGGACAGTTCTAATTACTGCATTCATTTGTTTTATCAGACTTTTGACTTTTTGGATTTTATTAACCTTCTGCAATCTATTTCTCTCATTGATCTTAACAAGCTAGACGTGTCTATTAATTCAAGCAACTCTTCCCTTAGCTCATTTTCTTCCAAACTGAGGGCACATCCCGTTTTTCATTTCCTGTGTGCAGTCTATAGAAAGTTCTATAGCATCTTCCTGTGGTACCTTCTCTTCAATTTCATCCTGTGCCATCTGTTGCTCTGTCATATGGGAACTCACTGGCCTATCACTCCTCAACATTGACTGCATCAGTTTCCACAGTTTCTTGTGCCTTTCCTTGCTGTCTTGCTTCAAGTGAATGTTTATACTGATTTCCTGTGGAAGGCTCCAAAGTATCTTGATATGGCACCTGACCAATTGCTTCCTGTTCCACTGGTTTCCCCTTAATTTGGAGATCCATTGCTCTATCCTATTGTGGTGCTTTCTGCATTTGATTTTCTACACTGAATCCTTCACTTTGCAGGTATTCCATAACCTCAGTTTTTATTTCTTTAACATATCCAATACTAATCTCCTTTTCTATGTTTTTTCTTTGTCTTCTTATTTTTGTATTGTAAGTTTTCCATGTCCGGATTCCTTAGCCTGTATTTCTCTTCAAATATCTTTGGTGCTGCTCTTTTTGTATTGGTTCGTTTTTCTCCTTTGTATAAATATTGCATCATATTAAATCTCTTTTTCTTTCACATGTCCATATTTCCTCTCCAGATGTTTCCTGATCTTCCTGTTTCTCCTTACTTTGGGGACTCACTCCATCATGCTGTTATGTAACCTATATTAGACCTTCTACACCAAATCCTTCACTTCACAGGCACTCTATAACTTCAACTTCAATTTTTTTAACTTCTACTTTGCTAATCTTCTTTTCTACATTCCATCTTTGTAATATTACTTTTTTATTGAAAATTTTCCATATCCGGATGCCTTTGCCTGTATTTCTCTTCAAATATCTTTGGGGCTGCTTTCTTTATATTGATTAATGTGGCTTTCTCCTTTGCATAAATGTTGCACCATATCAAATCTCTCGTTCTTTCCCATGTCCATATTTCTTTTTTATATTGTTCAAATATCTCAAGGTTTTGTTGTTTATATTTTTGCACTTCCTTAGAGGCTTCTTTTTCAAAACAGATCAAAGTTTCTTGATCTATATACTGTGTTTTACAAATCTATTATATTAATGAAGGCAAATTTTCATTTGAAGCTTCTGACAGTTTTTCTTGCGGAAGTATTTTTCTTTCCTCTAATTTCTCTCTTAATCATTTTGTATATCCTTTGTCTGGAAATTCTGGGCTTTTTGCATAATAGTAACAATGCATAATTTCTTCCTTATCCTCAATAGTCCAATCTATCATCTTTATGGCTCTTCTTTGGACTATTAGTTTTTGTTATGTTTGTGGACTGTCCCTTCCTTCTACAACAGGGGGACCATCCTCCCCTGGGCCTGGCCCGGCCCTGTCGTAGGAATGTTTCCATATTTTGAGGATTCTACACTGTCATTTTTTTCCAGTCCTGGCACCAGTGCACCTACCAGGATTGAGCACGTTTTTATCCTGGATCTTGTGCACCCAGATATCTCTTTTATTTTTTGACCTACGTCTGTCCATGATATAGGCTATATAAATAGAGTCTATATATCAGTGTTGCCTTGGTGAGAATTTGTGAAAACAGGGTCCACCTCATGAATGTACTCACCAAGACTTGAGGATGAATTCAATTTCAGCACTACTCCTCTCCTTTGCTTGCTCACTTTTCATCTCTCCATTCGGACCCCTGGCGCCGGGCACTTATTCTGTATGACTGTTATTTTCCTTAAGGATTTGAATCTGAAATCCCAATCTATCCTTAGTTTTTGAATTTTCTCACAGCTTTGTCATTGTCCTTTTCCATTTTGAATTGTAACTTTTGGCTTGTGTTATGTATAAGAGCCTTACTTGTGTAGCTTTAAAGTATCCCTTCAAATCAGGCAATCCTAAACCACCTTGTTCTATTGGAAGAATCACCTTATCCCACTTGACTCATGCCCTCTTCTGCTCCCATTAAAATTGTTCAACTCTTCATTACAGTCTTCAACTTATCATCTGCTTGATAAAATATGCCTGACCTATGTATAAAACTAAACGGACTAAAATATTTTTACTGTTTGTATCTTGCTATCCATATCTATAGGCAAGAGTTTCTAGTTTCTCAGTTTTTGTATTATCTTTTGTTTAGTGTCTTTCCACATATCCTGCCATAACAGAATCTTTTATAACCCATAATCCTAAATACTTCATTTTATCATGTCTCCATAAATATGTGTATTGCTGAACCAATTTATATGTGGGTCCATAGTTTACACCTAAAGCCTTTGTTTTATCTTCATTAATTTTATATCCCCAAAACACTTGGAATGGCCTCAGAATGTTCCACAGCACTGGGATATCATTTTCTGATTTTATCAGGTACAAATTAATATCATCTCAAATAAAGCCAACATTTCTTGATTACCATAACAGTTATATCCTTGAATTTTTGAGCCCCCTTATTTTCTTTGCCAGTGTTTCTAAGTATAATGAAAATAACAAAGGGGAAAGAAGTCACTCCTGCCTGGTTCCTTTGTTCAGACTCAAATTATCAGAGAGAAACAGTCACACTTTGATTTTTGCCTCTGATGCAATGGTTTTGGTACAATAGCTGAAACACTATAAACTCCATCATTTGGTTCTCACTTTTTATAGTTGATATATCAACTCCACTTCATCTTAGTAAAAATGACAATATGTACGATGAAAAATGACTGGTGATGGAGCATCATACCTTTGGAGCAAATTATGCTTACCTGATATGGACCTGCTCAGAAGTGAATCCCTTCATGTCTCAACTGCAGACTGTCTTTGAATGTGTGGGGAGATACCCCTTCTCTCCATGAAGAATGATGAATTTTGGTTATTTGGAATTGATCTTCTCTATGTACAAACAGACACATATGTATATATACACACACACACACACACACACACACACACACACACACATACATATATATATATATATATATATATATATATATATATATATATATATATATAGGTCCCCTTCAAAAGACTGACGTTTTGTAAAGTTGAACTTTATATGGCTGAAAGCATATGTTTCTTTCTGAAATGCCAAAACATTTGTATGGAGATCACGATGAAGTGGGGATCAGGGAATTTACCCTTTTCCCCACTGTAGTGTGATGTCAGAGTTGGTATATGTAATTTGCAGAGGGTGTGTGTGTGTGTGGGGGGGGTGCGGGCAGGCTTGTCTCCCTGCAAAAATTTACATTTTTGTCATTTTGTTGGTTTCAACTTTTTGAAGAGTCAAACATATGGTCTCGACCATATGAAGTTCGGCTTTCTGAACAGTCAATCTTGTCATACAGCTCCATATATATTAGTATGATAAACATATTAGAGAGTGTCTTTATGGTTTAAGTGCAGTTTTATTTAAAATGCAAATATGTCAACTCAAAGTTATTTACAAAATTCAAAAGCACACAATTGTGACTGCTTGTAATTCAATTTAGTTAAGGTCTCTTAAAAACCCCAGTAGACCTTGCATTTCTTTTTTTTTAATGATGGATCTCAGAATACAGAATCTATAACCTCCAAGTGTAGCCACAGTCTAGATTTTTAGTAAAATCTACAGCCCAATTCTTGATACTACACAGGTAAGTTATTACTCTAAAGGTAAATCCATAGGTAAGTTCACAGCTTCTTATGGTGATAGATCTCCCAGGGTTCTACTCATTCTCTGCAAATACGTCTAGAGGCAAACATCTTTGCATGTTTAGGCTTTAAGTCTTCTTTTTTGTATCATCTCAGCAGAAGTTTTACATTTACTGTTGCAAGATTTCATTACTGCATTATATAGTATATACACAGCATTGCTGACTATTACCAGGTTTCACTGCTGTAATACATTGTGCCCAGATTACCATGAATATCTTTACACAACTGAATCAGTGGCTATGAGACTATATATATATATATATATATATATATATATATATATATATATATATATATATATATATAAGTTTGTGTGTACGTGTGTATGTAATCTACATATATATATATATATATATATATATATATATATATATATATATATATATATATATATATATATATATATATATATATATATATATATATATATATATATATATATATATATATATATATATATATATATATATATATATATATATATATATATATATATATATATGGTTTCCCTTCAGAAGACTGAAATATCACAATCCTGAAATTCATAAGACTGAAGACCAAAATCCTGAAACTTCAAAATCCTGAAAACACACAGCATACATATACTGACTTTAAAGAACATAAACCATATTACTTTACACCAAATATAAGCGGGGTCAAACCCCTCTGCACCCCCTTCTAGGGGGCTGTGCCCCCCACCCTCTGCTACTTAAATACATCAACTCTGAGACTGCATTTCACTACACTAAGTGCAATCTTGGAGTTGCTATATTTAAGTAGCAGGGGGTGTGGGGGGTGCAAGGGGACTTGCCCCCCTGCACATACTTGGTGACAACTGCTATGCTTTGTTTTGTATGCATTTCTTTGTGTCCTTGTACTGGCATATTATCATTATTTGTATTCTGTGTGTTTTCAGTATTTTGAGTTTCAGGATTTTGAGTTTTCGGGATTTTTGTCTTCAGTCTTATGAATTTCAGGATTGTGATATTTCAGTCTTCTGAAGGGGAACCATATATACATATGTACATACATACATACATACATACATACATATTTAGTGTGAGTACCTCAATGGCTTAACAGGTAGAACACTTGCTATTGATACTAAAAAAGAAGAATGCTGTGGCTTCAGGAGCACATCAGATTTCCGAAAGAAGTTTCAACCGATGTGAAATGATCGCAGTAAGTCTGCCTAAACCACATTCATTAACAGTGGAGTTTGCCTCCTTCTCCAGTGTTGCGCAACTTCAGAGTTGGTAGATATAGGCTTGGAGGGTACGTTCCTTGATGGGGGGGGTGAAGATGAGTTTGCCCCCTGCACTGTGTTGAAACTGCTTTTGTTGAGTCAATATCAGTCCATAGCTTCTGTTGTCATATCAGTTGTCTGGATTTTCCAAACCTGACTCTGTAGTACAGCATAAGAGGAGGCTATGCAGCATTAATGAGGTGCTGCCCGGATAAGATATTAAATGTTAGTGCCATCTGTTTAACTAGGTGGTAGTTTCAATGGTTTTAAAAGATCATTGTCACTTACCAAAAATTCCTTGTTGTATGTGTGTGTGCATGTGTGTGTGTACTGTCTGTTAAATGCACCAAAGTCCAGAATCTCATTAAATTTATGCATTTTATTGTAGCACCAAAACTTAAAAGACAGTAATGTGGAAATTTTCACTACAGTTACCTGAGGTTCTGGAAATAATGTTTGCCCTCCCTGCAAAACACACTTGCTGTTGGTTTAGCATGCTTCACAGTAATCCTCAGATCATGTGCACTGTGTCAGTCTTCCGTGTTAAGATGTTTTTACATAGACATTGTGGATGTTCAGTGAGTTGTCATACATCCACACACACACAACTATATATATATATATATACATATATATATTTATATATATATATATATATATATATATATATGTATGTATATGTATGTATATACAATCGTATTCACTAATTCCAGTGTACCACTTTCCAAACTGCAAAATCTCACAATACTGAAATCAACACAAACTTCACAAACCCTACATTCAACTGATCACAAAAGAAAAGCAGTCTCTTTTTGCTATCAATTAAATAAAAAAATACTAACATCATATTTTCAAGTTTTAGCAAATTTTTTAGAAAGTTCTAGGTCAAGGGCAATGTATCACGGTACGTAGATGAGGTTCTCAGCCAAAACCCTACTGATGGGGAACACTGAGAAATTCTGTTTGCTGTTTGTAAAGATTTTTGAAAATGTGGCTTAAAATGGATATTTACAAAGTCCATGCAGCCAAATATTAAATAGCTGACAGAGTAAAAGTTAAACAACAAATATCCCTCCCCACAACAGTGACAACATTATGAACATGTATGAACTTGGTAAAGTTTTGTAGAAAATGTGTACATCACACAACCACTGCATAGTATGCTATGAGGTGCAGATGATACTGACAAGACTTTAAAATGGATACCTGAATGTTGCTCAACTTTTGTGAACCTAACACATGATTGACTGCTACTGATATTTTGATTAGTGAAGATACAAGCAGGCATTATGCATACATTTTATACACACACGCCTGCCAATAATAAATATATTTTTGTGTTTTAGCTGTTTTGTAAAACGTGCCCCCGATGAAAACTCAGCTCCATCTTATGTGATATTTCCCCAACCTTTAAGACATATTAAAAAGGAATTTACTCCTTGCATGAAATATGTCTTGGGGGTCAATTGGACTCTGTTGCATTATGTACACATTACAGTATGTTTTCCTTTACTCCTAAAGACAGATACACATGGCATTAAATACTACTAACAGGAAAGTCTAGAAGTATTAATTCTCAGACAATGGTACAGTGGATGCTAAATTTTGAAGAAAAGAATCTAGATGTGCAGGTAGGAAAAATATATTATCTGGCTCAGCAAATTCTGTACAAAGGGAAGACATGACTGCTGTTAACAGGAGGAGGTTTCTCTGTCTCCTCCTTTCTGGAGGCACTACCAGAAAGGCATTCCTTGTGCTTATATATAGTACTTGATTTTAGCACAGATGACCTATACTGACATATACTTACCTATGAACCTATGTTATTTGGATCCCAAGTGAACAACGGTTTATTACCCAAACTGGAGCTCTGGAAATTTCCATTGCAACTTCCAATGGTGCTGCCTAAGCTTTTTGGTAGACTCAAATTATGTCCTCACATTTCAAACAAGTGTTCATATCTCTGGAACCATAGGAGTTTCTAAAAAGTATAAATGGCAAACTCTTCAGCACAAACTATTTTTATACTGGTAGTGTTCTTTAGGTTCTTGGTCTTAAACTGGATTTCATGAATCACAGTAACTATCATATTTGTAATATTTTGTAAACAACTTACAATATTTCAGCAACCACTCATGTTATGTACATACTGTCAGCAGCATTTTGTTCATCCAGTTGAACACTTTCATGGAAGGCTAAGGAGTTCTCTGTGTGCTACATGATTGTAGAGATAATTAGAAAAACATGAAATTTATGAGAATATAAATATTTTATGAACAACTAATATATCTTTACTTGCACTAGACATAGGTCAAATATCAATACAGTTGTGTTTGCCATTGTGTAAGCTTTAAGATGAAGTATTTTAATGCTTTGTATGTAGTACGGATTTGGAATAATTAATGCAAATATGAACAAGCAATAGTTGATGCCTAGAGGCGTCAGAATTATGCAACTGCAGAAACACTTAGAGGTATCACTCGGCTGTAATGATTACATGCCTGCTCAGAAGGCAAAACTGGCAACAGACTTGCATGCTTTAGAATATATAATAAGCTCATAAACACATTCTGTGGCAGTGATTATACGGTTTCTTCATTTGAGATGCATTTACTGGTGTAGGCCAAGAAGATGTTGGTTGATTTGCTAGTTAAACATTTGCAGCATGTGGACATTTTAAATAAAGGAGACAAAGCACCAAATTAGTAGATATTTTTTCATGGTCAAGACAGACTAAAAGGCTACAAATGAAGACATACTGGGTAATGCAACAGTGGACAAAGCAGTCAGAAAAGTTGCCTTGTATAGAAAAAAAACTATCAAGAGTCCAGCTTCAGGTTCAGACATAGTGGTGGTGATCAAGCAGACTCCTCAGTATAAAAAGACCTCTTCCCTACATGATTTAATACAAATTCAAGAGAATGAAAGTGACCCTGCTGTTTTGGATAAGTGATCCTATTATTTTGATAAATCAAAACCTAAACAGAAAAGAGTTTCTGTACTGCCTAAATGCTGAAAGGTACAAAATATCTTAGGTACCTACAAGGATGGCCAAATAAATGGCTAAATGTAACCATGTTATCATAATACA
This sequence comes from Protopterus annectens, assembly GCF_019279795.1. Classification (NCBI taxonomy): domain Eukaryota; kingdom Metazoa; phylum Chordata; order Ceratodontiformes; family Protopteridae; genus Protopterus; species Protopterus annectens. Next base: position 1,101,364,183 of record NC_056741.1, read on the forward strand.
TTTCCGATCAAAGGTCCTGCATCAAATTGTAACATTTAAGCCTTTGGCACCCTGGTTTGAGGCAAATGAGTCAAGATATTATGTTAGGAGGGTGGCCTAATGGTTAAGGTGTTTGCCTTACAAACACAAGGTGCAGGGTTTGAGTCTCACAAGGGATACCTGGCTAGGCTTAAAATGGCTCACATGGGCAGTTAGCTTAGTACTAATCTATGAACCTATAAACGATTAATTTGCTTATAAAGCAATCATAAAGAAAGATAAAATCAGTTTTAATTAAAGTTCCAGCAGCAGAGCAATCTTGGAAAACACTGCAGGTTGACTTTATAGGACCATTTCCTCCTGCAAAGAGTGGTTATAAGTATGTGCTAGTAATTGTTGACATATTTTGAAACTGTCTAGCTGTTTTGCCAGCTGTGAACATATAGCTCAGACTGTAGTAAACCAACTCTGGCCATATGTATCTTCATACTGCGGTTTTCCAAAAGTTATTAAAAGTTATAATGAACCATGTTTTGTGAGGATGCTTATGAAAGAAGCATGTAATCTTCTAGGAATTCAGCAGAGATTTCATGTGCTCTATCCTCTTCAGTAGAAATAGTAGAGAGGATGAACCATAATATAAGATCTAGGCTGACTAATGATATAAAAAGGAAAATATTGAAAAAACATCTTTGTCTAATGTGTTTTTGTATTTTTGAGCATCAATAAAGTACAGTTTTGTACCTACCATAAATGTAGATGTTCAAGTGTTCACACTGCTGCAGTCATTACACTTGGGTTATCCTACCGTCAGGTGGTCCCGCAGTCGGCCAGAGTTCCAAAGTCTTGTTCCGGCGTCAGTTGCTTTCGCTTCTTCCCTGATGTCAGTGCGCCAGGGGTATATAAGATGCATCCGACGCCATTTTCTTCAGTTTTTCTTGCCCCAGATGTCAGGTGCCCCCAAGAAGGTAGGCAATACATATTGCTAATAAAAAATATACATAAAAAATAAAAACAATACCTTCAGTTACAAGCAAATACACAACAAAGGTTGTATAGGATAGAAAGGTATAGATAAGTCCAGCTAGTTCAGAGGGGATGGAGGGAGGGTAACCTGGACTGCAGCAGTGTGAACACTCGAACATCTACATTTATGGTAGGTACAAAACTGTACTATGTTCATCATGTTACACTGCTGCAGTCATTACACTTGGGTAGAATCCCAAAGCTAAGGTTGGCTGGCTGGTCTATAAAGAGTTAGGATTGGCTATGAGGCCCTGCAGAACTGCAGTGGCAAATCCTGCTCTGGATTTAGAGTAAAGAGGCAGGTGGTAATGCTTGGTAAAGGTGTGCACTGAACTCCAAGTTGCAGCCTCCAAAATTTCCTTGGTAGGTACTCTTCTGAGAAAGGCTGTTGAAGTGGCTGCTGCCCTGGTGGAATGTGGCCTAATGTTATTTGGGACTGATTTTCCATGCTGCATGTAGCAGTAACGAATACAGTGTCCTATCCATTTGGATATAGTCTGCTTTGAGATAGCCTTGCCCTGTGATCCTGCAGCATATGCTACAAACAGTTGCTCAGTTTTCCTGAAAGCTTTTGTTTTGTCCAAGTAGAAGCGTAGCTGCCTGTGTATGTCCAAAGAATGCAGAAGTTTCTCCTCTTTATTCTGGGGGTTTGGATAAAAAGTTGGCAAATGGATGGTTTGGTTAAGAGCCACACTAGATACCACCTTTGGCATAAAGGTAGGGTTTGTCCTTAAAGAAACCCTGTCCTGATGAAAAATTATAAAAGGTTCCACTGCCATTAATGCCTGTAGCTCTGAGACTCTTCGTACTGAAGTTACTGCCAGGAGCAGAGCTGTTTTCCATGATAAAAATTTTAGATCGGCTGTATTGGCTGGCTGAAAAGGTGGCAGGGTCAGTTTTTCCAAAATGAAATTGGGGTCCCAAGTTGGTGTTGGTGCTCTCCGGGGTGGTCTTATGTTTTTAGCCCCTCTGAGGTACTTCTTTACCAAGGGATGAGAGAATAAAGGAGGATCCGTGTTTTAAAGTGCTGAAATGGCAGAGGCATGGATCTTAATTGATGAGAAGGATAGGCCTCTGTCCAGCATCTCAGTTAAGTATTGTAAAATCTGAGGAATGTTTGGAACAAGAGGGTCAAGGCTTTGAGCCTGGTTCCAGGCGCAGAATCTCTTCCATTTTTCTGAGTAAGCTTTCCTGGTGCTAGGCCTCCTGGCCTCCAAATTGACATCCATAACAGCTTTAGAGAGAGGTGTTGCCTGTTTGACTAATGAATCTGCCATGCAGCCAGGTTTAGGGTTTTGAGCTGACCGTGCAGGATCTGATTGTTTTGTTGAGTCAGAAGGTGTGGAATTTGAGGCAAAATCCATGGTGGGCCTTGAGCTAAGTTCCTTAAGATAGGGTACCAGTGCTGGCGTGGCCAGTCTGGAGCAATCAGGATCATCTGTGGTTTTTCTTGTCTGGCTTTTAGGAGTACCTTTGAAAGGAGAGGCAGTGGCGGGAAGGCATTAACTTTTAGGTTTTTCCAGCTGAACAAAAGAGCATCCACTTTGCATGCTTGTTTGCGATAAGTCCTTGTGCAGAATTTTTGTAGTTGGCAATTCAGTGGGGAGGCAAAAAGATCTATGTCTGGGCATCCCCATTTTTGCGTTGCCATGCTGAAGATTTGTGGATTCAATTTCCATTCGTGAGGGTCCATGATATTTCTGCTTAGATCGTCTGCCAGAGTATTTTTCTTTCCTGGCAGGAATTGTGCTTGCAGGTGAACTTGATACGTTAGAGCTGTGTTCCACAGGGTCATGGCTTGCCTGCATAGGGGATAAGAATGAGTGCCCCCTTGCTTGTTTATGTACCACATTACTGTGGTGTTGTCTGTCTTTAATAATAATTGTCCTGGATGCAGAAGGTCCTTGAAAGCTGTTAGGGCATTCTGAACAGCCAACATCTCTTTTTGATTGATGTGAAGATGCATCTGGTCTGTGGTCCACTTGCCCTGAATGCATTTTCCTGCCATGTGTGCTCCCCAGGCGTAATCCGAGGCAACTGTTGTTAGAGTCTGCCTGGCTGTGGGTAGGGTAAAAGGCTGACCCTTGTTTAGGTGACATGCCTGTGCCCACCATCGAAACTCCTGTTGTAGGCAGGGAATCATTGGTATTACTGCTTCTAAACTGTGAGAGTGTTGAGTCCAAACACTTTTTAGGTACCATTGTAATTTCCTCATATGCAGTCTGGCATATGGTATTAGTAGTATGCAGGATGCCATGAATCCCAGGGCCTGCAGATTTTTTTCTTGCAGGGAGATGGGACTTTTTTGCCAGTAATTGAAAATATTGAGTTAGTTAAACTTGTTTGTCTGGCGTGAGGTAAGCCATCTGGGCCGTTGTATTTAAGCTGGCACCCAGGAATATAATCTGCTGTGAGGGCACTAGTTTTGACTTCTTTTCGTTTACTGTGTACCCTAGAGAAATTAGCAACCTTTTTACAAATGCCAGATGCTGTAGAAGAATGTCCTTTGTCTCTGCTTGAATGAGGCAGTTGTCCATGTATGGATATATTTGAATTCCTTTTTGTCTGCAAAATGCAATTACTGGTGCCAGGCACTTTGTGAAGACCCTGGGCGCAGTAGATAAGCCAAAGGGCAGTGCAGAGAATTGGTAGTGCATTGTACCAGCTTTGAATCTGAGGTATCTTCTGCAATTTTGTCTGATAGGGGCATGCAGGTATGCCTCTTTGAGGTCCAGAGTAACAAGCCAAGCCTTCTTGCCCAGCATGGGTAGAAGCTGCTGTAATGTCAACATTGTGAATTTCGGAATATCCAGGTAAGTATTTAGAATTGAAAGGTCTAGTATGGGCCTCCAGGCCTTGTCCTTTCTGGGGACCAGGAAGAGCCTTGAGTAAAATCCTTGTCCTTGTTCCTGTTGTGGTACTTTTTGAATAGCTCTCATGTCCATGAGGGCTGAAATTTGTTTTTGTGCCTCTGCCCATTGATTTTGAGGCAGGTCTGGCATTCCTTTTAGCCTTGGTAAAGTATGAAAGTGGAACCTGTAACCTTGAGACACAATATTCAGAACCCATTTGTCTTGGGTGATTGTTTGCCAGTTTTGAGAAAAAAGTGCTAGTTTTCCCCCTAAGGGGGCTTCCAAAAGGGAAGTGCTTGGCGTACGAAGGGAAAGGTCATTGTGACTGTTTCCAGTAAGGTTGAGACTTGTCCTCACCTCCTTTTGGGGTTGAGGTGCCCCACTATCATTGTCTGTTTGAGCCTTGGGGTTGAGATCTGCCTCTTGGGCGTCTGTATCTGCCTCTCTGTGGCCTGTCTGACACTGTAAAGGACCAATTTTTTGTTGGCCAATTTCTGCTAAATCGAGGTGTCTGTACCTGTAAGAAATCCTTGACTGTTTGCATAGATTTAGCTTTATCCTCCATTTTCTTTAACACCTCTTCTGCCTTAACACCAAACAAGGTATCATGCTGTAAAGGAGCATCCAATAATTTTGCCTTAACATGATCAGGTAAACTTTGTTCTTTTAACCAAGCACATCTTTGAAATACAGAACCTGTAACTGTGGCTCTACAAGAGGCCTCTAAAGAATCAAAACCACATTGCAGAGTACCTTGAGTTTCCAGAGGCCTAGTTGTCTCCACGTGGGAGTCGAAGGCGGCCTGTGGCTCTGAGGTAGCAGGTGTCAGGGGCTGCGAAAGTGCCTCACTGAGAACCGGCGAACCGGTGACTGGCTTAGAAGAGGTTTCGTTGGTTTTGGACCTCGGATGCCTGTCTTTATCCTTGTCTTTGCGTTTTTTCGGTATTGCGGTCGTCGGTTGATCCGACGGCATAGTATAATTGAACCTTCGGCCAAAGTAGTGCAAAGCAAAATCAAAACGTCTTTTTATAGTGCGTTTGTTAAATCTAGCACAAAACCGACAACTAGTGACGTTGTGATCAGGGCCTAGGCATGGAATACAGTAAGAGTGGAAGTCCTTATGAGGTATTTGCTTCCCACAAGAAATACAATTATTAACTTTTTCTGACATTGGTCTGAGGCAAGAAAAAAGTTTCCCCAATGGGGTACTTAGCTTTATTGAAGACTTTGGATCTGAAATTCGACCTCGAAAATCTCAGGAGTCGGCCGGCCGGCACTTGCGAACTGCTTCTTCTTCGGGCACCACGCGGCAAGAAAGACTGAAGAAAATGGCGTCGGATGCATCTTATATACCCCTGGGGCACTGATGTCAGGAAAGAAGTGACAGCAACCGACGCTGGACCAAGACTTTGGAACTCTGGCCGACTGTGGGATCGCCTGACGGCAGGATAACCCAAGTGTAATGACTGCAGCAGTGTAACACGATGAACATCTAAGAAGGCAGGACTAGCTTCTTTTCAGCCAATGACAAGGCATAAAATGCCATCCATTTACCAGCAAAATATTTTATTCCTAGTCCAAGTCAGTCTGATACAAAGGGACAGTTACATAATCAAGTTCAAAAACTGCAAAAATATATCTAAGCAATGGGCTTCACTGAAAAATGTTAACCAAAAATACTATACTAAACGATTTAAAGTAGGGACAGAGGTAATGATTTAAATCAAGAGGAGTACAGGCACCAGGAGGCTAATAAGAAAGGGCCTTTTATCATTACTGAAATGTTAGGCTCTACTGTTGTGGTATTTAAGAAAACAAATGCATTTAGGATTAAGAAGCATAAGGTAGTACTATATTAGTACATCCGAACCAACATAGACTGATAAAGCATATGTCACAGCTGCTAAAACTAATACATTTTCTTTTTATCCTTATAATGTCAAAAATTCTAAGTTGCCTATAAAGTGGCTTTGAAGTCTACAGCTTATGTAACGATGCAAAATACTTTTGTGTATAAAATTCCTCAAGTGCGTTAACTGTCTAATATTGTTTAAAAGGTCAAATAATCCAAGAAACCAATAAAACAAAAAAGCAACAGCTATCGCAAATTAACAAAGACATAATTATGATGGCTATCACTTTAATTGTGTTCTTTATTATTATGACATCAGTTTATTAACTTGTAATCTATGATACATGTAGCAAATGAAAAGAAGCAAAGTGACAAAAAATAGCATCATTCACATATTTGGATAAGAACATGTATCCCTCACGTAAAGGGACAACATTTTGAGTTTATGGGGAATTTCTGTATCAAGCAGTGTTGTACTAACATGGCTACAGGCCAGACTATTGTTGCTACTGTTTTACTGAATTGTGAAGGGTGATAACGTTTTCTGTGTCACTTGTGTAACACATTTGAGCCCTTCTAAACCAGATGCAATCATGATAAGAAGGCTACATGGAATAATTATATTTGATCCATAGAAATGCCACACATAGTGGTAGACCTGTTTACAAAACAGGTTTGGTATCCAGCAGGCTACCTTTCATTCATTTAAAAGCATTACAGACCATTTCAGCCTTATAAATTGCATTCAAAAGGGTGATTTAAAGCCGGTTTCTATAAAAGAGGTAGTACTTAAGGGAATTATTTCAGATGTGCGAGTAAAAGCACATTATATTAAACTGCTCCCAGTAACATTTGACATTCATAACTGGACAACTATGACCAGTGACAGTCAAAATTGTACATATTGGCCTTTATTTAAATTATAAAAACATACTAAAAATAATACCAAAGGATTACATATCACTGTATATACAATGGGGGTGCCTGCATTGTATAAAGGACATCAGGTAAAATGAGAATTGCATAATACTCTTTTAGTTGGTTCAGGAAGGCTAACAGGGATGTGGAACACTGTACACATTCAGACTATTAGTTGTGATCACTCTAGCCAGGCAGCCAAGTGACCACTGCCAATATAACTTAACTCAGATGGCAATTGAAAGTCAGACAATAATAAATAAGCATACATTTTAACTTAAAGAGTTTTTTTTAAGTAACCCATTTAACAGATTCATTAGTCTTATCCTAGAATAGCACAGCGGAATGAGGTTAACCTTAGCATATATGACACTTCAAGATCAGTTATACAGTATGCTAAAATACTTCAGAAGACACTTTTAGATGGACATCTGCCTTGGAAATTAGAACAGAATTAGCCAGAAATTAAAGATGTTGCTAGATGTCTGTCTTGGTGAACGGCAAGATGGATAAGGTGGTATGAGAAAGACATACAACTGTATAATTTTGGGACTTTGATTAGTATTAATGGGAAAATTAATGTACTGTTTTGAGAATTTTTGAGGGGAATAATGAATGAGGAACTGTGAGTGCATACATCTAACAAAAATATAGAACTCTTTAAAAAAAAAAAGGGAAATATTTAAGTTGTGGAATATCAATTTTAGACATAATATGTCCATATAAATGATAACATTTGGCGGTTTACAATAATGTTGAAAAGAAAAAAAAAATGTACAGATGTCATAAATAAATTAAATAAACTTCTACCTTGAAATCGAACTCTGGAAAACTTTGTCTACATAAATTGTATCAACAGTGGATTACTTTTTCAACTTTTAATTGCAATATTTCCAGATATTGTGTAATGGATTGTACTGTACTAATAAAGCTATAATGGATAATTATTGGAAATAAAATAATTTTCATTTCTATCCAATCTTACCTACTTAGTTATTGGCTTTTTATATAATGCTTCATGATTTAAAATGTTCTTAAATTATTTATGAATATTAACCATAAACATGGACACTAGACTACTGGGGTGCTTAAACAAATTAATGGATAAATTGAAAAGTAATTACACAGTACCAACATTTACACATTACATATTGGTGAAAAAACAGATGCTTCACAAAAAAATATCCTTCCACCAGTTTTGCTTTTACTCATATAGTTCCCATCTCATCACTTTAATTCTTACTTTTTGCCTGTAGTGTTAAACTAAGAGATTAATATACCATTTGTCTTTGTCAAATTATGATTTTCAGTGCAAAAAAGACTATTAAGTAGTGTAAGGCAAAATTTGTTTGGTAAACAGTGCAAACAAAGGGGGAAGTGAATGATGGGGCTGATTTGTAAACTAGTAAACAGCATGCTACTTCTATTTTTCTGTGTGCATGTTAGGGGTTGCTGTGCATATTACTCTTACAGCACAGCATTAGGTCATGTGCATTGTATATTATCTCTGTGTCACTTTAAATAAAACAAAACTCTGAAAAATGCACATGATTCTGTTATGACTGAAGAATTTGCAGACGCTAGAAGTTAGTTCTGTAAGACAGTATAGCGTGACTAACCATCAAATACAAATGATAAGGATATGAAATTATGACTTTGTTTAAAGACATAACGGTTAAAAATACATAAATGAGTTGTCCAACAGACGGAAAAAAGGCTTGACTAGAGTCCAGCTGACCTAAATTTGAACAGCGGCTTGGAAGTGAACAGAGCTGACAAGAGGAGGGGATGATTGTGTCCATCCTTGGGGTGGTTTGGGGGAGGAATGTTGTAATAATTTGGAGTAGGGCAGTAATACAAATCATGGCCTAGTAGAGGGTGCTCTGCTCACCAAGTCATTGCTTCATGGTAGCTTTCATAGCAGGGGTGTGGAAACATGCCCCCCACCGGAAAGGCATTAGGAATCTCTGCAGTGACATGGATCATAGGTCCCCTCCCAGGAGGTGGGGTTAAGGCCACAAGAAATGCCCTCATAAGAGGAAAAGCAGGGAAGGCACAAAGAACCCTCATAGCTTCCTAAATAATGGCTCCTAAAGACAGCTGTCACCTCCATGGTTCTGGATAGACTCCCACCATGAGAGAATGAATGGGCTCTAGTCCAGTACAAGGAGGATCGATGGTCAATGGGCATGGGGCAAAGAGGATCCAGAAAAAAGAAGATGGAAAAAAGATTTCAGAAGAATATCAATTGCAGGCATTTCTACACTCAGCTATACATAGACAAAAGGGTATATAAGACAGAGACATCAAAAGTAATAACTGAGTGAATTTTTTCCATGTCCAGCCACACGAGATCTATTGAAACTTATTTTAATTTTGTTGCCTAGCTGCATGTCTCTGACAATAAAAGTCATAATAATTTTGATTCAGTTTGCCTTGGAGTATTTCATATCTAATGCTCTGAAGGAGATTTCCACTCAAAATGTTGATGTTAATCATTATTAATAACACGTATTTATAATCCACACATACATCTTCCTCTGCCATGAGGACCAGAACAAGGAAAATTAATAAAGTAAAATAATAGTATTGATGTATGGTTTGACTAACAGTCATAGCTACTCATGGGTCATGCACCGGGTCACAAAACAACACATTTCATTGTCGCATCCACTGTAAACTCAGCTGGCTGAAACCAGTTAACTGTAGTGGAAAACTCTAATGAGGAACATAAAATAAAGCCTTTTCATTTTAAAACTGAACAAAAGGACATCAAGCTGCAGAAAAAAGGGTGTACTTCCTTACCTGTCCTACTTATTATTCCATAGTCTGAGACACGTACTGCCAGCAGAAATAGTGACACGGCCTGTTGTGTCTAAGGGCACAATGAATCAATCAACAGTAGTCATACATAGCCTGTCATACAAGTCCCATTTAACTGATATAATCTCAACAGCATTCTCCTATTTTTTTACTGAATTTTTAGAAAGTCATTTAAACTTAAAAATTATTTTCCAATGCCCCACTGGAAGCCTAACAGTTGGTGAAGGCCCTGCCCAGATAGTTTAACATGTTCTAAAAAGTCCTTTCCTTTATGGCAGACAGCAGACGTAATAACCTCACCTCATCCATTTCATCCATAATGCTGGAATTTTGATACTTGGTGTTACCAGTTCAGTGAAACTCTAGAATTTGTATTAATTGCTCACATCATTCAAGATACCATGGAGTTCCTCTGGATATAGCTATGTGACCTGCAGTAAGCCTAAATCAGCAGTGCAGTACGTAAAGTTAACTTCCGATTAGAAACGTATATATCCAAATTACATATTTTGTTGATTACAATCCTTCAAAAGGATTGCAGTAGTAAAACTACTACAAAAAATATTAGGTAGGTGTATGGTACCTTATCACTGCTCAGCCTACAGAATGGCAGCCTGTGCACCTCATTTCTACTCTGTGACCAGTAACTTTAATTTCTGTGGTTGTGGGATGTACAATTCACAACTCGCTTTACAAGAATAGAATTTATACTACTACCATTTCCCTAAGGGTCTGTGACCTCAGGAGGATAATAATAAATAAGTGGGGGAAGGGTGGTGGTAGAGCTGCCCACCTGAGAGGATGCGGGTGGTGGACTTTGTTCTGCAAAAACATTATTAAATCATTTAGCATTCCTTGAACCTTTTTGCTGAGGTATGATAAGTTAGTCATGTGGTGTCCCATTGTGTGAGGTAGGCTAAACAGAACAAGAAACATCCTTTAACAGATTTATTGAGTACATTCTGGAAGAACAGCACATGTTTACCATCACAAGTTTACAGGATTTATATTATGTTTTATAGAAAAAAATGTAACATTTTTTGATGTGTTGCCCACTCATTTAAAACATATACTAACAGCCATGTTTCAAATTATTTATAGAAATATGAAGAGTGAAGCTGCAGTGCCGGCCCAGGTTTGATGATCTGCAGTAGATTTCTTCTTTTGGAACTCATTATGTACACTTTACTCCTTTCTGATGCTGAAACGCTTAGCCATTCTGTTCTTGGGATGGTGTTAATATCAGTTGCAAATCTGTAATTCTCCAGAAGAGTTCTGTGCTGTGTTACCAGTCATAAGAACTTGGTAAACTTCAAAGAAGGTGTCCATAGTCTGTTGTTTGACAATTCTGTAATCATTTGCTCTCAAACAGAATTTAGGCCAGTTTGATGTGGTCTGCTTCTGACTAAGCCATCCTGATTACAATGGTGGTGGCTGGGAATCCGATGAGAATCGCTAGTAATTTTACAAATGCTTATTTTTTTCTGCCATTGGCAATAGCTTTTAAGATTCAGCCCCCCACCCCCATCCCAAAGACAGTATGATGATGTGCAGTTCAAGCACACCTCTCAACTGTGCAGAATTTTGCAGGATGCTCAGGATTTTGTCTTATATTTATTTATATGTTCATCATACAGTTTGTGGTTTTCTGGTAAATCATTTAGGCTTCAAGTCACTAAACAATGAAAGACATTTGGGATTCAGACTTCATATCTTTCAGAAAATGTATGGTAATGTAAAACCTGTAAGTCTAGCAACTTTCTAAGTTTATATTTAAAGTCTATTCCAGATTTTGGGCCTTTGCCCCCCCACCCAGTTCATTTTGACTTTGTTCACAGTTTTTGTGGTAAGAGGTTGAGAGCTATAAGTTCATGAAATATGACTAATCTCATATGAAGATCATGTTTACAGTGGCAAAATGACATGTGGGTTTTGCATAAAAAAGTGCATGCATCTTTATGCATGCACTTTTTATGCAAAAAACAAAGGCCAATTCACTCCAGTTTACAAATAAAATTACTTCAAAAATTGCTTCCAAACACAGAAGTCTTACAAACCAGTGTTTACAGCATTGATATTAGCAGGCGGTAAGGATGCAGTTACATCACTTAAGGTTCCAGCACTGATTATAGTGGATTAGTGTGGGTAAGTAATTGTGAATTAAGTTATGTAATTGCCAAATTGTGAAATTAACAGTTTGGCAAAAGGTACCTATTACTTTTTTACTAATGCTAAACTTTCTTTCAGCTATTCAGCACAGGCTATTTTGGAAATATTTGTTTTTTTCTAATGTTTGCATGCTCTTGTTGTATGTAGTTTTACCACATATATGGCATTTCTCTACCTACAATGACACTGAGATATTACCTTTGTAGCAAGGCACTTATAGCATGAATTGTATCTGTTTATTTACTTGTTTTCTGGGTTAACCCACTAATTATAAGTGCCCGCTTCCAAGGGTAAGCCAGGATAACTTCTGCAGGACTTGCCCGGAATCATAAAGTATCCATGTGGAGACTGAGGAGAATTAAGCTAAAGACTAAAGAATAAAGTTTACTAGTAGCTTATAATCTAAATCCTCTATCTTAAACTACCAGACAGTCCATTGGCTTTGTACTCTACACATATTGGATCATGCCCTTTTACTCTGTTACATCATACATGCTACAACAAAGTGCCTAATTTGCAAATCTTACATATACATTTATTGTTTGAACTGCTAAATTAATTAAGCAAATTTCAAATAACTGACTGTTTAATAATAACCTTTCCTGTAAGAGTGCATAATTTATCCCGCATACAATACAGTTTTCCAGCTTTTGATATAAGGCTCTCTATAACTACAGTCTTGGACTGATGTTGGCACGTCACCTGTGCTCTTAGTCACTCATTCAGTAAGCAGTTTGTTCTGAGACTTCAAACTGTATCTCTATAGGATTAAAATGTTAATTGCAATAAGCTTATCAGCTGTACCTTGTATGTTTCAGCTCTACAAATATAAAGAAGTACTGTAATTTCTACTCATTATTTAAAATCTTATTTCCAGTAAAAATTGTTCCAGCCTTTCACAGATTTCCACCCAGGTCTTTATTTTCATATCAAATATGGGCAAAGTATCTTCTGTTTCCATTGTGTTATTTTCTCCTCCTTGCTAACATTATGTAAATCTTTTATACCTCATCATGTAATTAAAGGTGTTGAAGAAGTAAAAGTGCAAATATCTTCAGTATTTAACAAGTTTAACAAATAATTCAGTCTCCAAGAGAACAGCAGGATCAAAAATAGTACTTGTAACCCATTAGCCTAGAATGTAAACTAAGCACTTTCGAGAGAGAGCAATGACGGAGGCTCAGAGCCATCTTGAACTGTTTACTAATTACCGCTCCTTCACAGTTCTCTGAAACACAATGTACATGCTAGACTTGAGCATTGCTTGCCAAAATACTGCACAGACTGATCACACCATGCTGATGCTCATCTCTGTTGCATACAAATTACCAAAGGCATAGAGTCCCTAAAGGTCTGTGCCTTCGGTAAACTGTAATTAATTTAATCACCTGCTTAGGCCAGCCAGCTACAGTAATGGAACAGTCCAAATGGAAGACGGACAACTCAAACATTCACTGCTTTGCAGTCAACAACTGTCCATGGAAGTGCCTAAGGCCTCTCCCAGCTGCCAATCTACACTTGTGGGTTCAGTGGGTGGAGAGCTGTAGCTGGCAGGGGAAGGAATATTTTATTGTTAGTACTGCAAGTGGAATATAACTACCCAATTAGAACATGCCTGTAGGTTACATGGATGGTACTGGGGGTGGAGTATAACTACCCGGTCAGAACATGTCTGTAGGTTACATGGATGGTACTGGGGGTGGAGTATAACTACCCAGTCAGAACAGGTCTGTAGGTTACATGGATGGTACTGGGGGTGGAGTATAACTACCCAGTCAGAACATGTCTGTAGGTTACATGGATGGTTCCTGGGGGTGAAGTATAGCTACCCGATTAGAACATGCCTGTAGGTTACATGGATGGGTCCTGGGGGTGGAGTATAGCTACCCAATTAGAACATGCCTGTAGGTTACATAGATGGGCACTGGGGTGGAGTATAGCTACCCAGTCAGAACATGTCTGTAGGTTACATGGATGGTTCCTGGGGGTGGAGTATAGCTACTGAGTCATAACATGTCTGTAGGGTACATGGATGGGTACTGGGGGTGGAGTATAGCGACCCAATCAGAACACGTCTGCAGGTTACATGGATGGGTCCTGGGGGTGGAGTATAGCTACCCAATCAGAAGATGTCTGTAGGTTGCAAGGATGGGTCTTGGGGGTGGAGTATAGCTACCCATTTAAAACATGTCTGTAGGTTGCATGGATGGGACCTGGTATTTGGGCTGGGGGCATATTTAGTCTAGTATTTCAGGGAGCTATGGAGCTGTCATGTAAACTTGGGGAGTGGGCTATAGAATATTTAGTGTATTTTACAGCTGAACTATCCTACTTCCAAAAACTGTCCCTAACCCATTTTTTCAAAGTGCTAGTAAGGTGTATCTGTGTGTGTGTGTGTGTGTGTGTGTGTGTGTGTGTGTGTGTGTGTGTGTGTGTGTGTGTGTGTGTGTGTGTGTGTGTGTGTGTGTGTGTGTCAAACACTTATTGACATTTAAATTACAAGCTTTCTTATTAAATGAGAACAAGAAATGGAAAAGCTATTCTGTACAGGCATGGTAAATGTTCTTTTACACTGAATATACATTTAAGTTTCACATTCTGTGCATTGCCGACATCTGGTACAGGGGCATCTCTTTTACTGAAAGATAACAAAAAGCGGTACCAATACAGTGTCCTTAATGTAGTATTTAAACCATTGCTTAAGTACAGTCTGATTTCTTGACTAAAGGAAACCTGCTTTTGTAACATGAATGATTTTAAATTTGATAATTTATGAAATTTAATAAAACTACACAGCACATTACTGCATGCATTTATCATAAGCATGTTTTTATACAGTCTTGGTGAATTTTTTAATATACATTTCTCTTTCTTCATGTGCTGATTTATTTTATATTAAATAATGCGTGCTGTTATTTGTTCAGTTGTTCTTACTCTGCACTTATTACTGCTTGTCAGTAGCCTTCTAATTTAATGCCTTCTGCACTTGTTTTTTAGTCATTTGTTAATTTAATTGCATTTAATTAAACTGTATTTGCCGTAATATTGATACACGTGTGCTAGCCTGCACTGCATTTGAATTGTATTTACTGCTGTTTTAGCTGTTTTTCTGTAAAAAAAAAAAAAAAAAAAATTCCTAGCTTGTTTCCTGCCTTTCCTGTAACTTGTCTAGTCCAGATACAGACTTGCTGTATCCAAGACTATTTGTAAGCTCCTGAGCCCCCCAAGCCTTTCTGTGTTGGAGGGAAGCCTTCTAGCTTATCAGTGGGAGTGGTAAGCACTAGGTAGCCTATCTACCACAGGAGGAGAGGTTTCTGGCACATAAATTATAGTTTATTGGCCATTTGGGAAGCTCTTCCATCTCTTTCAACCTTCTGATTCAAAAGCCTGTGTTTGTGCTTGTTTCCTGCCTTTCCTGTTACTAGTCTAGTCCAGGTACAGATTTGCTGTACCCAGGACTCTTTGTAAGCTTCTGAGCCCCCCCAAGCCTTTCTGTGTTGGAGGGAAGCCTTCTAGCTTATCAGTGAGAGTGGTAAGTATCAGGTAGCCTATCTACCATGGGAAGAGTGGGTTTTGGCCCATAAATTGTAGTTTATTGGCAGTTTAGGCAGTTTTCCATCTCTTTCAACTTGCTGGCTTAAAAGCCTGCGTTTGCGCTTGTTCCCCACCTTTCCTGTAACTAGTCTAGTCCAGGTACAGATTTGCTGTATTCAGGACTCTTTGTAAGCTTCTGAGCCCCCCAAGCCTTTCTGTGTTGGAGGGAAGCTTTCTAGCTTATCAGTGAGAGTGGTAAGCATTAGGTAGCCTATCTACCACAAGAGGAGTGGTTCCTGGCCCAGAAATTGTAGCTACTGGCCGTTTGGGCAGTTTTTTCCCATCTCTTTCAACTTTCTGGTTTAAAAGCCACACTTGTGCTGTTTCCACCTTTCCCATTACTAGCCTAGTCCAGATACAGAGTTGCTGTATCCAGGACTGTTTGTAAGCTTCTGAGCCCCGCAAGCCTTTCTGTGTTGGAGGGAAGCCTTCTAGCTTATCAGTGGGAGTGGTAAGCACTAGGTAGCCTATCTACCACAAGAAGAGTGGTTCTGGCCCAGAAATTGTAGTTTATTGGCCGTTTGGGCAGTTTTTTCCATTTCTCTCAACTTTCTGGTTTTAAAGCCCATGTTTGTGCTTGATCCCCACCTTTCCTGTAACTAGTCTAGTCCAGGTACAGATTTGCTGTATCCAGGACTGTTTGTAAGCTTCTGAGCCCCCCAAGCCTTTGTGTTGGAGTGCAGCCTTCTAGCTTATCAGTGCGAGTGGTAAGTACTAGGTAGCCTGTCTAGCACAAGAGGAGTGGTTCTTGGCCCAGGAATTGTAGTTTATTGATCATTCGGGAAGTTGTCCATCTCTTTCAACTTTCTGGTTTAAAAGACCACATCTGCGCTTGTTTCCCATCCTTCCTGTAACTAACCTACTGGAAAGCACTAGAAAGCCTTAAACTGATACAAGGCTTCTAGCATACAAAAGAGACCTTGGAGTGATTGAGCATCAGTTTTCTGTATTTTCTTGCTGTACTTAACTGTTTTCCGCCTAAACGCTGATTTTTTTTCAGCACTTATTGTGATTTAAAAGCTTGTTTTTTTTCACATATTGCACTTATTTGACTGCCTGCACTTTTAAAAAGTTGTTTTTTGTTTAAATAAATTGTTTAACTGTTGTAGGCTACACACTAAAGTGCGACAGCCTTTTCTGATCGCTTGTAGTCGTTTAAAGCTGTTTTAAGTGTACTTTTTACTGTTTTTGCCTTATCTTTTAAAAAAATTATTTTCCCGCCTTCTAAGCTGGTATAATCCAGTTTTCAGGCTAGTGCTAAATTCAGGGCTGTGTTACAAGTTTCTGAGTTGCCCATATCTTACTTGGATAGAGGGAAGTTTCTCTGTTCACCTGTGAGAGAGGGGAACTTTGAGCAGCCATCTGTCCCTGGAGGAGTGGTTCCAGCCCAGAAGTTAGTAGTTTAAAAACCGGGTTTGCACGGTTTTGTGCACTGGGCAGCACCGGTTAGCTAGGGTTAAATTATTCCCGGCTCCACTAAGTCTCCTCTTCAGTTTTTCACTTGAAACTAGTCTAACTCTCAACCTAAGCACTCAGAAAGCACCCTACAGTCCAGCACTTGCTCAGACCTAATAGCAAGCACTAATATACCCCAACACTTGACTGCCCAGCAGTGCAAGGCTCTTTATCCACCCCTCACCAATCAAGCGACTAAGCAGCTCACCCTACTATTCAGGCATGACCAAAGGGCAACTTCAGGTGTACTCTCCAGTCCAGCTGATGAATCTGGGTATCCTGAGGCAATGTTACAACTGCCTCATGTACACAGACAGCCCTCTCCTCCTACCACAAAACACTAACATATGCAAGAGATGCAATTATACAGCCAAACTGGAGGCTAAGGTCTCTCCACCCAAGACTGGAACAGACAGTCATGAGGAGAAGGTTAACACTTGCACCACACCTCCAGCCTCACAGAAACCTACTAAACCAGCACTGGCAAAAAATACACATAAATACACAAAATCATACTCGGACTCTGTAAATAAAAACCTGCAAAAGCATCAGAGAGGTCCAAAACAGACACCCACAAAACCTGCACCTCCCGTCACAAACCAGACAACACATAAAACACAAAATCAATGTGCCGCACAATCACAGCCCTTAAGGTGAAATAACATACCTAACACACTAGTAATAGGTGACTCAATAGTCAAGCACACTGACGCCCCACTCACTAGGCTGGACAAGGAGAAGGTTACAGTTAGCTGCCTATCGGGAGCCGGAATTCGCCACATAACACAAGCACTCAGGTCACTCCAGAACAAGTACAAATATGACTCTGTCATTGTTCATCATGTTGGTGTGAATGACCTGAGATGTACCTCCCTTGACTACATGAAAAGAGACATGGAAGAGCTCTCTGATCATGTAGCCCAGGCGGGTATGACCCTGACCCTGAGTAGCATCCTGCCCTCACCAAGAATGATACCTCAGTATAAAGAAAAAATGACCAATTTCAACAATTGGCTAAGCTTCTGGTGTCATTCAAAGGGGATCCAGTGTCTGTCAGCCTGGGATGACATGCTCGACAAGCCACTTTGCTTTGCAAGAGACTGCTTGCACCTATCACCCCTTGGTTTTCAAATACTAGCCAAGGCTGTTGCTGCTCCCATAGTGCCTTTTTTAGGCAAGGCTCAAAATTCAAACCCACCACCGTAAACAGCACAAGTAAAAAAATGAGGGTTATGCTACTCAATGCCAGGAGTTTAAATCTCAAAATGCATGCGCTCAAAGCACTCCTAAGTATGGAGAACGTTGACATCTGTGCAGTAACTGAAACCTGGTTCAAGGCTCCAGAGAACACTCCAGCACTACTGGGCTACAACTCATACCACACATTTTGGCCACAGAACACGGACCAAAACACAAAAGGAGGGGGGTGTATCCATATTCATCAAGGGTACTCACACCTTCAGGTTAGTGGCGCAGCATGATACCTCTGAGATCATCCATGTGCAACTAACATCGGGCAACTCTGCAATGCAAATTGTGGCCTGCTACAGATCACCCTCCATGACCCAGGACCACCACTCCGCCTTTCTGGAGACACTGGAAAATATGAAGGTCCTACCGAACACCCTGATATTGGGCGATTTCAATTACCCTATCATTAACTGGGAAAACTACTTGAGTACAAACTCCCAGGCTCAGCTCTTCCTGAAATTTATCAACTCAAATGCCCTGGATCAGCTGGTAAACTCCCCTACCAGAGGCCACAACATATTCGACCTGGTCATCACCAACATGGGCGACAGGTGTTCCGTACCGGAGGTCAACCCGTCACTGGTTAGATCAGACCATAAACTAATCACCCTGGATGTTCACACCCCACCACCATCCCCAACCAAGGAAACCACAGTGAAAAACTTTTCTAAAGCAAACTTGACCTTACTTAAGGCAGAGGTGGTAAGTTTCACAGCCCCCATGCTAAAGGATAACACTGCCCAAGATGCAGAATCCTTTACAATTGCACTCTATGAGCACCTACAAGGATGCATGGATTGTGCCATAACCAGCAAGACCAAGACTCACTCCCCTACGAGAAGGAAACCAGTCTGGTGGACCCCTGCCATAAACAGGTTATACAACAGAAGGAGGAAGCTAGTTCAGAAAAAAAGCAAATCCCAAGAAGGAAAGAAATCCCTGATCAGTATCATTAAGAAACTAAGGTCCCTCATAAAATCATCCAAGGCTAACTTCGAAAGAAAAATAGCCAAGGATTCAAAAGATAACCACAAAGCCCTTTTTAGCTATGTCAAGAATCTAAGTGGCATCTCGCAGATATGCTCTGAGCTACTGCAAAATAGCACAAAATATACTGAACCTACTGATCTTGCCAACATCCTGGCAGATAGATTCAGTGCAAACTTCACCTCCCTCTCGCCTTCAAAAGGGCCCACAACAATACCGGAAAAGTGTAGTGTCCTGGAAATCACAGAAGCACAGGTGAAAACAGCCCTTTCAAAAGCCAAAAACACAGCATCAATGGGGCCAGATGGTGTCCCAGGCTGCATCTTGCATGAACTATAGAAGGAACTAATCCCCCACCTAAACACGCTGTTCAACCTCAGCCTCTCCACAGGCTACGTGCCCACAGAATGGTGCACAGCAATGGTTATTCCACTCCACAAAGGAGGGGCCACAACTGACCCTGGTAACTATCGCCCCATAAGCCTGACTAGCCTGGTCTGCAAGGCTATGGAGCGCATCATCATGGAACTCATTAACAAAGACATTGGGAACCTCCAAACACTTGACCCGACACAGTTCGACTTTGTTAAGGGCAGATCATGCCTACTAAACCTGGTTGACTTCTTTGAGACAGTCACCAAAGCCATAGACAAGGGAAAGGTGGTTCACACAGCCTACTTTAATCTCGCCAAGGCAATTGACACCATTCCTCACTCGGGTATTATAGAAAAACTCACCAGCCTGAACATAAACCCCTACGTCACAAGATGGGTTGCCAACTGGCTTACAGACAGAACACACACAGTAAGAATATCGGGCTCCAGGTCCGACTCTAAACCAGTCACAAGTGGTGTCCCACAAGGCTTGATTCTGGGACCCCTACTATTTGGCATATATTTCTCAGAAGTACAGATAAACACAGGAGGACTATGGCTAACCAAGTTTGCCGATGACTGCAAACTGGGAGCCAAAACTGACTCTCCGGCTGACACGGACATCCTTCAAAAAGGCCTTAATAAGACAGATACCTGGTGTCAAAGTCATGGCCTCAAGCTAAATGCCAAAAAATGCATAGTCATCCCATTTGGGAAAAACAAAACACCCACGACTTACCACATAGGCGGCAGCACCCTTAATACAGAAGAGGTAATAAGAGATCTGGGGACCCAGGTAGATAGCAATCTCTCCTTTGACAATCATATTGCCAAAGTAGTTAGGAAATCCTTTTATGTGGCCCATCTAATTACTAAGGGGTTCACATCTAGAAATAAAGAGGTTATAGTGCCCCTCTACTCATCACTCATCAGACCCATCATAGAGTACAATGCCCCATTTGGGATGTACCACACAAGACACTTCCAACAGCTGGAAAGACCACAAAAGCACCTCACCAAGAGGATTACTGGCCTCAAACATATGCCCTATGCAGCTCGACCGAAAAAAACTCTGGCTGTACTCAGTGGCATATCGCTTACTCAGAGGTGATCTCTGCCTGACTTACAAAGCTATGTCCAACTCAGAATTGATGGACATACTCCACCTAAATAAATCCAAGTCACTGTGAGCCACGCACTCTAGTGAGCTAAACCTCACCACAACAATAAATAGAACATGCTGGAGGGATACATTCCTGTCACAGAGACTCCTCATGCTTTGGAACAAAATTCCTAACTAAATTAGGCAGAGCCCCTCACTAACACTCTTCAAGAGAAGCCTTGACGAGTGGATGGGAAACAGAAAATAGAGCCCTGGGATCACTTCATTGGCTCTGCTTGACAGAGGCTCAGTTAATTAATCAATGGGGCGGCGAAAGCCGACACACACTGGCTAGGCTTAAAAATGCCCTTGGGCATATAGCCTAGTACCTACCTATGAACCTATGAACAGTTTGGCAATTATATAACTTAATACACAATTACATACCCACCATAATCCAGCATAATTAGTGCTGGAAACCAAAGTGATGCATCCACCTCCTTCCTGTCCACTAATATTAATGCCTTAAACACAGCTGTGTTCTTCTGCATTCAGAAGCAATTTTTTAAAGTAACTTTATTTGTAAATTAGAGTAAAATCACCTTTGTTTTTTGTATAAAAAAGTCACTTCTTCTCTTTAGATGTGATCTTTAAAGTGGCTAACAGTCATCCACTATGGCACTGCTCAGCAGTCTCACATCAGGCTGGGTGATCAATGGATGGAAATGAAGATTGTGTGTCCAAAGTTAAAGCAGCTGTAAGCCAAGCCACTCTCTCTACACCAGAGAAATAACTATTTTTAAACTGGAAAAACTTTAATAATAGATGTCACCAAGCGCTTTCACCCTGTAACCTCGAGGCTTCATCAGAGTCTCTCTCTCAGCCACTCTGATGAAGCCCTGAGGTTACAGGGTGAAAGCGCTTGGTGACTTTTACTATTAAAGTTTTTCCAGTTCATTGATTGTGGTTGCATGACTGTCGTGGCGTTTTTATTTTCTTTTGTATTTATGTTATAGTTTTCCCTCTTTTGGGAGTATTTTCTTTTAAATAAATATCTTTATTGGGCAATGTTAATGTAAGAGGACCTTGGCAGGAATTCTGATAATAAGGTGCATTTCTTCTGCCACACAGAATTTACCTATTCTTAATGTAATGTCTATGGTCAGCAAGGATGATGGAAATGATATCACACAGGTTACATTATGGTGACCCTTACACTATGTGCTAATAAGCTTTGTACTTAGCTCCTGTGATTGCTGGCAAGCAACTAAGGATGATGGAAATAATACTACACAGGTTACATTTTGGCAGCTCCTCCACTACATGCTAAGGATCTCTGTACTTAGTTTATGTGCGTGTTTGTGAGCACCAAGGAATTAACTTCTCACCGGACAGGTCAACACATATAATACTTTTACAGGGTCTTCACTCTGCTTCTCTAGTTTCTATCCCATAACCTCCTCCATCACTCTTTGCTTCACATTCAGTAGTCTGTGCTGTCATCTTGTCCTTCTGTTACTCTTTGCTGCTTTATACTATTCTAACACGGTCATTAGTGCTACCTGAATAGCATTTCTTTAGTCTGGACTTAAATCATATACACCATACTGTTTTACTGGGGATTATATGACTGTGCCTAGCTTGTCATCTGCAAACTTAGTCAGCCACAGCCCTTTGGTATTGGTTTTTACTTCATAAATGTAAAATCTACTATTGATACAATCTGTCATGCTTTACCATTTATTAGTACCTTCTTTTTTCTTGCCGTTGCTGTCACCCTTGCTTTCTAATTTGGCTTAATTTTTTTTTAGATTACTGCTTGAAATAGTATTTTTTTGTACACTGTATCAAGTCTTGATGGGTAAACCTCTTTATACCTTTGCCAGCCTTGCTAGAAAAATAATGACTTTGTATGCCACCTAATCACATTACTGCCTATTTTCATTCATGTTGTCACCTGAGATAACTACTGATGTCAAATAATTCCATCTTGTTCACCTTGTTTATTCATAAGAGACTTCTTAAACAGCAATGTTTATAGAGTATCTTTCTGTAATAGGTAGTGCTTATAAGTATATGTATAAGCACTGGCATCCTCTTTTTAGTTTTCTGATTCTGGAGATATATTTGTTTTTCTTATCTTTGTAGTGGTCATGTTTTGTATAAATGGCTTGAAATTTAATAAACGTATCCCACAGTGATGCTGCTGATGCTGGACTAGTCTCAGTCTACTCCTGAAGGCGCTGCCACATTTAAGACATCTGAAAGGATTTTCTCTTGAGTGACATTTCCGATGTCGAATCATATTAGATCTACAAGCAAAACCTTTCTGACATTCTGGACATTGGAAAGGTTTATCTCCTGTGTGAATTCTCTGGTGCTGAGCCAATGCTGCTTTACCCTTAAAAGAACTCCCACAATCTGTACATGCAAAGGGAGTCTCTCTTGTGTGACACTGCTTGTGCCGAATCATATTTGATCTACATGTGAAGCTTTTTCCACAGTCTGTACACTGAAAAGGTTTATCTCCAGTATGAATTCTTTGGTGCTGAACAAGAGTTGCTTTACATCTGAAACCCCCCCCACATTCCTGACATTCATAAGGCCTCTGTCTTGTGTGACTCTTTTGATGCCGAATCATATTAGATTTACAAGTGAAATTCTTCCCACATTCTGTACACTGAAAAGGTTTATCACCTGTATGAATTCGATGGTGCTGTGCAAGAGTAGATTTACATCTGAAAGAATTGCCACATACCTCACATGTAAAAGGTTTCTCTCCAGTGTGAATCTGTTGATGCCGTATTGCATTGGATTTACTAGTGAAGCTTCTTTCACAATATGCACAATGAAAAGGTCTAATTCCTGTATGTATTTGTTGGTGTCTGACAGCATTCGATTTGGTTTTGAAATGCTTGCCACACTCAGTACATTTAAAAGGATTCTCTAATAAGTCAGATAACTGATATACAGAATACTGCTCGTGCCATTTATATTTTACTTTCTCAGCTGTAGTCCTAAATTGTTTTATTCTAGCATGATTATGCTGGTGAGTCCTGAGGTTTGACAACTGTGTAAAACATCTTCCACATTCAGAGCATTCATATGGTCTCTCACCAGTGTGGCTCCGCATATGTGACTGGAGCTTAGACAGCTGTGTAAAACATTTAACACATTCTGTACACTTATATGGTCTTATTCTAGTATGAATTAGCTGATGTCGCTCCAGAGTTGATTTACAATTGAAGGAATTTCCGCAATCAGAACATATGAAATATGTCTGTCTTGTATGACTTTTCTGGTGCCTGATCAAATTTGCTTTACATGTGAAACTCTTTTCACAGTTTGTGCATGGAAACAGTTTAGCTCCAGTGTGAATTCGCATATGTATGTCAAGAATTGATTTACATTTGAATGTACTTCCACATTCAGTACAGTTAACCGTTTTTTCTTTCGTGTGACGTTTTCGATGCCGAATCATATTTGAACGACATGTGAAACATCTCCCGCAGTCTGCACATTGAAAAGGCTTTTCTCCCGTATGAATTCTCTGATGCTGAATTAACGTTGATTTACATCTAAAACAATTGCCACACTGAGGACACATAAAAGGTTTCTCTCTTGTGTGACACTGCCGATGCCTTATCATGTTTGATTTACATGCAAATCTCCTCCCACATTCTGGGCAAGGAAATGGTTTCAGTCCTGTGTGAATCTGTTGATGCCTCACAGCATTTGATTTGCTCTGAAAGCTCTTTCCACAGTAAGTACATTTAAACTGATTTTTATCTATCTGAATCACCTTATATTCTTGCACTCTTGATTTAGATGTTTCTTCTGTTTTGATAACGTCCAGAAATCTAATCTGTTTTTTTACTAATTGACTTTGCTGGTGTACAGTAATATTTGATTTCACTGCAAGAGCGTTTTGATTGTCCACAGGTCTGAAAGTCTTAGCATTTGTGTGTTTCAGATGGTTTGGACTTAAATCTAGTTTTCTTTGAAAATCCTGTCTCCATTTTGGAAACTTTGCAGAGAAAATATTGGTATGGATTAGTTCATGCTGGGCTAGATTTAAGTAACTTGCAAAACATTTGTCACAATGAACACAATGAAAATACTTCTCATCATTGTAAAAGTAGTTTTCATTGTTGTGGATGTCTTGAAATACTGAAAGATTTGCAGGCTGGCTGAAAGCCCTGAACCAAATGCTTTGCTGAAAAAGGTTTTGTGTCATGTGAGACAGATGGACTCTTTTTGAGTCATGAATCCACTGATACTCTTTAAAGATATTGTACTTATCGAAATTGATAAGATCTGGTAAAATGTTTCCATGTGTGCCGTATTCAGATGTTCTTTCTTGCCTGCTTGACTGCTTCTCTACAACCAGTTCAGATTTGAACTCTTGTCCAAATACCACAGCTTCCGTGGCTAGAAACAGAAAACAGACATTTCATTAACTGGTTTAAAGTTAAAGTTTGCATTACAAATGAAAAAAATGTTAGCCTACAATCATGTCAGTTAAATGACATATAGTTGCTACAAGTTTCAAAGCGGTTAAAACTGGTTACTCACTAAATGCCTATAGGCTCAGCTTCTCCCACTTTTTAGGTGGCCTTTCTCCTTAGCATAACTCCATCACATTAGCATATGTATTCTGTAACAATGCATGCACTTCTTCTCAAGAAAATGTCTGGGTTTGTGTATGTGAAACATGTAGCGCTCCTAAAACTATGTTACAAGTAACTTATTTTGTTTAGGGTGATGTAAGTTGTTCATTGATCAGCACAAAGGAAGATATCCAAAAGGTTTCAAGCAGGAAGATACAAGGTTTCCCAGTTCCCCTCACAAATGTTTTCAAGAATAAAGTCCTAAAGGCAACACACAAAGAAATCTGAGGCTGATATTTTAATTGGGGATAAAGCTTTGTGCCACATTCAGTCACTAGCATGCATGTAATGGGATCAACTACTTTTTGGTTGCTCTGTTTGGACTACAAACCATTTCACATAGTTTGAATCTCCCCTTTGGGGATTATATATGACTGTGAATTAAGCTATCTAAGTTAGAAGAACTTGATGGGGTGGGTCACAGGACAAATAATCTGACTTAGGAGAACTTGATGGAGTGGGTCACATGACAAATAATCTAATTTAGGAGAACTTGATGGGGTGGGTCACAGGACAAATAATCTAATTTAGGAGAACTTGATAGGGTGGGTCACAGGACAAATAGTCTAACTTAGGAGAACTTGATGGGGTGGGTCACAGGACAAATAATCTAACTTTGGGGAACTTGATGGGGTGGGTCACAGGACAAATAATCAACTGTGGCAAAATATGAATCCTTTTCTCACTAACTGGTTTTCTGATGCTCCATGCTAGAATGACAGTGGCCTAATGGCATTCTATAATGCTGCCAATCACCAGACACTGTCCTTATCCAGATTGCCACTAAACTGTATGCAGTCTCTAAATACATCTTATATGGACATTCATTGTGCTCAGACATGGCTTTGTGTACAACCCCCATACATATCAACCTTTGTTTAGTAGCTAGTTCATTTATAACTATAACAAGAATCCATTAGTATCCACGGAAGATTTACAAAAAGTAGTCATATAACATTTAACACAATGAAGTATCTTACAGTGATTCAGCTGGGTGACTTCTACTATTGGACTAATAAGGATATGCATTATAACACATACAAGCCATGGTGTACAAATTGACTGTTAAATGATACCTTCCTACACATCTCAAAGATACTAAGCATCCCACCTGTAAAGTATGTGCAATGGATGTATTTTGGTAGACAGTATAAATGTGCAAACCATTTAGTAAGACATGTACATCAAACTGAGTTTATCTATGGAAGCAAACCAAATAAATGAAATAAAAGAATAAAACAAATGTAGTAAACTATGACTGTTGCATTCTAACATGGTATGCATTACACACATACACACACACACACACACACACACACACACACACACACACACACACACACACACACACACACACACACACACACACACACACGCATGCACATCACAGGCCAAGAGACAGCTGTGCCATGGCAATGTGGGAGCTTTGTATACAAATCTGAACCTTCTAGCTAACTCTGTTGATCAGCTGTTGGGATACTAGATGGAAGTTAATCTATAGCCTGTGGTAGTTTAATTTACAGTGTGAGAGAAGCAGAGAGGCAGTACAAAATGTAGAAATACACGTACTGCCAAAAGGTGATTCATACGACTCCTTATGCACACTGGACTGTCATCAGTGGTTACCAGAAAGATGGAATGATGTGTGTGTCTGACATTCCAACACCAATCAGTATTGAGGAAGCATCTTATTGAAATATAAATTGTTTCAGCAAGGCATGTAATCCATCTAGTTAACTCAATGTGGCTATGTCATCATGTATTCTTTTTAAATGCCTTCAGTCTTTGTCATACAAGCTTAAATTCTTGTTCAGTCTCTGCTACTATTGTTCACGGTGTTATCTTAATGCATAGGTCTTTTGCATGAAAAAACAAACTTCTAAGATTGCCTGTGACATTGTTTTCCTTCCAAGCACAAGCTGGGCCTCATGTTTCCCTTTCTTGTTCGCAGTCTACTGGGCCTGGGCAGTACTGTTTTATATATCTTGAGGTGATGCATTACGTCATAATAGACCTTGTTAACAAACCCAGCTCCCTTTTAAACAACACTAACAAACACTGATTCAGCTTTATCACTTTCAACTTGATACTGTCACAGAAATCACAGTATTTATTTCACTGTGCCATTTCAATGTTCATATACCGAATGCCAGCTGGATCAACAAAGTTGCAATATGCAGATGATGTGGCATTACAAGCAGACTCTGAGCAGGAGCGTCACTAAATGATGAGTGTCTGGAATGCAAAACCAAAGGGACATGGGATGACTTAGAGTACAGCTGACAGTGGTCACAGTAGCAAATGTGAACAATCTGAAGAAAGTTATAACTGCGATAGAAGGGAAACACTGGAACCAGTTAACAGTTTAAAGTATCAGGGAGGTGTGGCTGAAGAAAAGAGAAGTCTGAATGAGGAGGTCAAAGCTAGAATAAGATGTACTGCAGCCAGCTGGCACAAAGTATCAGGGTTGGTGTGTGACAGAAAAATACCAACGAAGTTGAAAGCTAAAGTGTACAAAACAGTGGTGAGAACATTCCTCTTATATGGCACAGAAATCAAGGCAGTGACTGCTGAGCACCTGAAGAAGCTTGAGATGATAGACATGAAGTGACTGACACAGTTAGATAGATGCACACTGTGGGGCAGATACAAAAAATGAGGACATAAGAGCAGAAGCCAAAGTAGCTCTGATCCCTGATGAGGTAGAGGAGAACAGATTATAGTGCAGAAAAGCAGAAGATGATTTGGTAAAGCGAATTTGAAAGAGACAGGAAGCAGTTAGGAGGATATGCAGCCAAAAGATGGCTGGACTGTGTGAGAGAAGAGCTGAGACAGGCAGGCATAACTGTGAAAGATGAAGGGAGATTGTTACTGAATTGAGAGAAGTGACGAAAGCTGATGTAACACTCCAACCTCGTGTAAATATGGGAAAAAGGGGTATGGAAAATGATCCTAATGGCACTGATTCAAAGCCACCTTACTAATCTATTTTATTTTTTACATCTCCAGTTGACCAGCATACACCCACCTCTACAGGTTGTCCTATACTAATTTCCAGACCCCTCATGGCCATTTGTGCAAGCCCCATGGCCACCAATGCAGGCTTCTTATGGCCTTTTACCACAATTAAGCTTTACTTTCTATTACGTTCTGGGCTTGAGGCAGTCTACCATCTTTTGCCCCAGGCCCCTCATTGCAAACTGATCCTTTGTTGTTTGTTGGTCCCATGCACTGTCAACTCACCAAGAGATCCCATGTTTTACTGGGCACTTAATGGCAGTTTGTCATCTCATGACAATCTATTTACTCAGTGCTCTCTGTTCTTTATTACCCCTTTCATTTCTATGGGTGGGCACATTTTTTTAGCAGTATGTGGAGGCAGCCAGAATCAGGTAAAATAGTGTTTTCCACAGCCTAACAAAACTTATGTCATCTTAACATCCCCTCAATCACTCTTTCTCCCTTGTCCTTGTGTCCCTTTTCTTCCTTTTACATATCTGTCACATGTGCCACAAATGGCTGAGTTCATTATACTAGTGGTGGCAATACCTGTAGACATATAACACCTAGGTAGCAGTGACAGACTCATCCATGGATCAAAACTCTCTGAATCCTTCATGAAATGTTAAGAATCCTATAAATGCCACATTGTGGTACTGCAAATGAAACTGGTCATTTACAATACAAACAGGAAGTGCAGTGTACTTAAAGGGGTTTGTAGTGGTGTTTATATACAGCTGATCTTATGATAAATTTTATCAGTCAGCAGCACCATTCAAATTTCCGGAGGCTGTGCAAAAGAAGGCAGTTAAGTATCAAGCTTATGAATAAAAGCAATGAAGGAGCCATGCCTCAGTCCTCCTAAGCCTGGAAGCTGTTTGAAAGAGTTAATTTATGTCAGCATGGTTTAACTGTCAGGTTTGTTATAGCAGATTAACTCCTTCCCAAAATACACAACAGCTTTGCACTTGTTTATTTGTTTGTGTCTTTCGGCTTTTCCCAGTTAGGGGTCGCCACAGCGGAACTCCGGTCCGCTAATGATTGGTAGTGGATTTTTACGTACTGGGTTACTAGCCCTGACGCACAACCTTCAACGAAGGCATGCCCCATTCACGTATACCTCCACACAGAAGACGCTCTAGCTGAGAATCGAATGGGACAACGTCGTGCTATGAGGCGACAACGCTACCGCAGCACCACCACCACAGTTCAGAAAAACAGTGCCAGCCGCTCTTATTCTGCATGTGGTTTGTTTGAATCATGGTAATTTTATTGTCCAGTGAGAGCATCCAGCATCTGACCCTTTGCTTCTCTGCTTACACACTGATATTATGGAATTCATCAGCCTAAGAAAGGGTGAGCTTAAAAAAGAAGACTTCTTTCTCAAGTGAAATGGCAAAAAGAACAAGTGCCTAATCAATATAAGGAATAACTTACTTGAAAAATCACTGTTAGAAGAATATAGAAGAGGGAACTGATCAACTAAAATACTTAGAAAGATAGATGTCATAAAAGCAATGGGCAGTATTAGAATGAACCAGGATATATCATACACTATTGCAAATAAACTAAAGATAGCAGCACAGTCAGAAAAACATAGATGATATGCAGATAAATATAGAGGAAAAGTACAAAATAAGCAATTCATTGGTGACTATAAAAAAAGGTTAATAGAGAACCGGGAAACAAAGCAAAATGAACAGAAACACCACCAAAATGAAGAAATAAAATAAATTTTGGAGAACTATTTATGAAGACCCTGTGTAATATAACAAACATGCTGAATGGATAGAAAAAAGAAAACAAACAATAAGGAGTTCAGATGTAAAGGATATGAAATGGGATGAAGTAATAGCCACATAAATTGAAGCAAAATTAAGAAAAGCTCCTAACTGGAAAACACAAGGCCCAGATGCAGTACCTAACTTCTGGCTAAAAGTATTAACATCTTTACCCAAAGATATAGCCCTGAGTAATAATTACTTATATGCACATCCTGAACAGATACCAACCTGGTTAGCATCAGGAAAAATTATACTCCTCCTTAAGAGTGAACCTGTAAGCCATCCTAAAAACTACAGACTAGTAACTAGCCTTCCAACGATCTATAAACTATATACTGGAATTAATGCAGAGTTCATAGTCATTTAGAAGAAAACTCAATCATGGCAACTGGGCAAATGGGTAAAAAAAGAAAATCATATGGGACAACAAATCATTTGTTACTAAATAAAGTAATAATAAAGCATCTAACTATGGCATGGATAGATTGCAAAAAAGCATCTGACAGCATCCCAGATACATCCTAGATTGATCAATGACATTAGCGACCATGAAACAGTGGCAAACCACTTTGCAGTTAAGCCACGACAAAGGGCAAATTATTATCCCAGGGATAAAAATTCAAAGGGGTATATTCCAGGATGATTGTCTGTCACCACTGTTGTTTTGCCTTGCCCTTAACCCATTAAACTGTTTCCTTAACAGATTAGTTCTTGATTACAACTTGGCTCCCAGAAAACAACCTTGCTTAAAGACTTCTCATCTACTTTTTCAGGATGACTTAAAACTGTATAGTTCATCAGATGAGGAGTTGAAAGCACAACTGCAAGTATTTCAAACTTTCTCAGATGATGTAAGAATGTCATTTACTCTTGATAATGTGTAAAAGTAAAGTTTAAAGTAGGAAATTTGCAGTACTAAAAATATAAATCTGGGTCAGGAATGAGGTATAAAGGAACTTGAGCAGCAGGGTGTACATAAATATTTGGGAATTTATGAACAATTGGCATTAAAACATGAACAAATGTGAATAAAAGTCAGTAAAGAATACTTCAGAAGACTAAAACTAATTTGAAAAAAAAAAGCCTTGACATCTAGGAATAAAATCCAAGCTATAAACTAATTTGCTCATTCTAGTGTAACTTACAGTTTTGGTGTGACTGACTGGCCCCAAAAGGTATTGGATCAGTTGGACAGGACAACAAGAAAAATGCTTTAGGCTTATCAAATGATATATAAAAATCAGTGCATACCAACATTATATACTCCACACTCTGAAGGAGGTATGGGCCTCCTTGATTACATGTATAGATCTGAAGTCATGGGCCTGCATACATATCTGCTGACCTCATCAGATCCAAACATAGTGAAAGTTTTTAAACACGAGCAGAGGAAATCTAAGATGACCTCTCTGCTTAGTTTAGCAGAAGCATTCTGGTGTTAAGCGGGAAATTAATTCACATCCGAAGCAGACAAAAATCATACAGCAACTGCATGTGCCAAAAAAAACAAAAGAAAAGAATATAAGGAGAAGGCTCAGACGAAAAGGAAAGAAATGAGGAGAAACCATAATATAGGGGTATGTATAGAGATCTCTTGGTACAACCTTTGATGTAGGAATGGTTAAGGAGAGGTGAGCTGAAACCAAATGATGACAGGTTAATAATGCAGCCCAGGATAGTGGACTGCATACATGTCGGTTTATGAAGTCCATTGAACATGTAGGAAAAACAGACAAATGTAGGTTCTGTAAAAAATAATTGAAGACAGTTGCACAACTTGTTGATGGGTGCAATACATTCATGAGGAGAGTCTGTATGTTGAAAGGTACAATAAGGTGACAAAACTGTTGCTTTGGGGATTACGTAAACACTACACTATAGAAGTAGCTGAGAAGCAATGGAAACATGAACCACAAAGCATTATAGAGAATGATGAAGTGTACATCCCATGGGATGATCAAATATAAACAGTTCAAAAAATAGATGCAAGAAAACCAGCTACAGTAGTCTGTGAAAAAAGACAAAAGTAGCATTGATCATTGAAATTAATATACCAAGTGATTACAGTGCTTCCCATACAGACAGACACAAAGTCATAAAATATCAGAATGTGCAGGCAGAAATAATAGCAATGTGGAAGAAAGATACCCAAACCGTTCCAATAACAGTAGGAGCAGTGACTCTAATAAAAAAGAATCTACAGTTGTATTAAGATATACTACCAATACATATAACTCCATACATAATGCAGAAGGAGTGAATTCTGGGCACATTGCGAGTGCTGAGAAGAGTACTTTTAGTTAACAATATTGAAGCAATACTAATTTCATGAACTTTAATTATACCCTGACTTAGGAAAGGGGTCCATTTCTCTCATGGCATTAGAAACCCAGAAGACCTGAAGAAATTAAAATGAGAGAAGCTACTCAAAATTAGGGAGACTGGACATGAATGTGAACCATGTGGAAAGAAATTCTAAAGAGAGTGTGCCTCTGGGCAGCAAATAGTGAAAGGAGAAGAATACGTCCAGTTCACAAGACCACAGTATTGCTTATGTAACTGGGATACATGGGTACTATCAAGTCCATTAGAACCCTGTGCTGCTTTGTATTGCTAGGTAGAGTTGTCTGGGACAGCATTTGGTGAAATAACTTATGACCATGTGTGTTAGTATATGTTATGTTCTTCAAGGCCTCCCATGGTCATGATATGTTCTAGTGTGACTGGATGCAATCTACTATCACCCTCGGATATAGCATATAGCATACTGAATGTGAGCACCTATGCAATCTAGTATTGCTCTCAGGTACAACATACAGCATACCAGATGTGAGCACCTGTACAATCTAGTATTGCTCTTGGGTACAACATA
The DNA here is from genome assembly GCF_019279795.1 of Protopterus annectens. Taxonomy (NCBI): domain Eukaryota; kingdom Metazoa; phylum Chordata; order Ceratodontiformes; family Protopteridae; genus Protopterus; species Protopterus annectens. The sequence continues at coordinate 1,101,396,891 of NC_056741.1, forward strand.
TAGAATACCAAATGTGAGCACCTGTGACTTGTGCAATCTACTACCACTCTTGTGTACAACATACAGGATACCAAATGTGAGCACCTATGCAATCTACTCTCACTCTCAGGTACAACATATAGTATACCAAATGCAAGCACCTGTGCAGTCTACTATCACTCTCAGGTGCAACACATAGCATACCAAATATGAGCACCTGTGCACTCTACTATCACTCTTGGGTACAACATCTATCCATCCACAATTCCTTTTTCCCATTTTTGCACAAGGGGTCGAGGTGTCACTTCAACAGTGGCAATCATCTAGAGCCAAGGTTTACACCTCCTGGTGGCTAGCCCTGCCATGGTAGTTATTTCCCACCACAAACTTTCACACACACTTATGGCCAATTTAGAGTCCCCTATCCACCTACTGCATGTCTTTGGAATGTGGTAGGAAACTGGGGCACTGGGAGAAAACTCATACAAACACAGGGAGAACATGCAGACTCTGAACAGAAGGCAACCCAGCTGAGAATTGAAACAGGGAACCTCTTGCTGCGAGGTGACAACACTATCTGTTGTGCCACTATATAGAATACCAAATGTAAGCACTTGTGCAATCTTCTATCGTTCTCAGGTACAACAAACAGAATACCAAATGTCAGCACCTGTGACCTGTGCAATCTACCGCCACTCTCATGTACAAGATATAGAATACCAAATGTGAGCACCTGTGCAATCTACTCTCACTCTCAGGTACAATATATAGAATACCAGATGTGAGCACGTTGTCTGTACTGTTGGTAATTATAAGCATTTAAAAACACCTGCCTGATTGTCAGCAGGAAAAACTGATAGTCAAGGATGCATGAGGAGTACTTGAGGAAGCATCTGCAACCTTTGATGTCCTGTAAACAGCATCTCTTCCACTCATATAAACATCCATGACATTTTTTGAAAAGCTTGTAACTTGTGCTAGAGATGCATGTGTGTGAGATGGTTATCTTTAACTATGTTCTGGTAAAGATAAGAATGGCAGAAATGTAAAGGTAGACCTACGTTCTGACAAACTCCGTCTTAATTCAACAGCCGTGAGCACTGCCTATGTCATGATCAAACCTGTGCATACTGTCCTCACAGGGTCACTAGGGCAGCTCAGAACTGAACTATCAGAAATAGCTACACTGATAGATTCAAGTTTAGCATGCATGTCATTAAGAAGACTGGAATACCCATATAGCATAAACTTGAAACATATACATGTTCTTTCTACTACATGCAAGACTGGACAGTCTCTTATGCTGGGCCCCTCCAAGGTGGGTAGTGATTACAGATCTTTCTATTGTTTATCAAAATGTTAAGAATTAGCTATCAGAAGGTGATATCTAGGGTGTTACCTGAAGGGAATATTGATGGATTTCCCCTTCTAGGAAGACTTCCAGAAAAAAAAAACATAACATGAAGAGATTGTAAGGAGAGAAAGCAAGGTACATAAGGTCTTTCTTTGCCCATGATATCAATATATGCAACAAGAAGGGTTGAAAAATGAGGAACATTTGCTGAAGGCTTATTTCATAACCTTTTGTTGCCAGCATGCAAGACTCCATGTCTCCATGTCTTTGGACTGGTATGTCATGAGGACTGCAACACAAGTAACAACAACATGTAGAATATATGGAACTTGGCAATTTAAGGTAACAGTGGTGTATGAACATAGATATGTATGAAGATGCTGACAGAAGAAGACTTATGGTCTATCAAGTTTATCTAAGAACTGCATCCGTCCCCATTTACTGGACCCTTTTTTTCTTTTCTCTGTCCTTGGCATTCTTCATTGACGATGCATATTGTGATATGTTCTCTTCTCATATACTTACTCGGTTCCTTATATTCATACGGATCCAATTGCTCCTTTTTTTCTTCCTTGGGTTTGATACTGGCATTGACTTCCTCATCCAGCTCAAATAGTGGTAGTGGGTATTCATTTGGAATTTGATAACCTGAATGTCTATCTGAAAAAAGAGAGAGATACACAAGACAAAGTAAATATTACAATTTCAGAATGGAATGCACATCAAATAACTACTCGCTATACTGTAGGAACAAATAACATTCTCATAGTTTTACAAAAACCTGTAGGTCATTCCAAGGTATGTAGCTGAAAGGAAGCAATGTGTTTTGGTAGTTCCAATGTTTAGCAATTCCCCATAACTAAACATTATAACTGACATTCAGTATTACATTTTTATGGTATCATATTATCAGGAATAAGGTAAAATTGAATGGTTCACCACCTGTAAGTCAGCTATTTCCAACATGCTGGTATATTGGAAGTGACATATTAAAGTGACTGTTCTCAGGATACCGGTTAGAAACTTCAGTTTTATGAAGTTTTAATCAATTATGTATTGATCAGTGATGCGGATGTCAAAAGGCGTTCACAAAATAATTTTACCAGCCATTTTCTCAAAAGTCACTAAGCTGAACAAACTCTGTTATGCTTTCACACACATAAACTACCCCAATGGGAAGAACAACCCTGAAATAGCCTATTAAAGAAAAGGGCCGTGTTGGACAAAACTCCTCTTATTAGTGGTTCATGTGCAAAGAAATACTATCAGCTGAACAACATTCAATAGATTTTGTTTGAAAGAATGTAGTTCAGTAAATGGTACTTGGTCGGCTAGACCAGAATCTTTCTGTCTCTGAAGTGTTTTCAAGGTTATTTATTGTTTCAGTTGTATTTCTAAGTTTTGAGTTGCAGTCATTTTCTGTTGTCAGTCAAAGATCAGTACTTGTAAAAGCATGCTAGGAGGCGCAAAGAATGTCTAATGAGATCATTAAAATGTAATTAACATAATAATTTAGACTTTGCACTTCAGAAAGACAACTGAGAAAAACTGTCTTAAACACAATTATATGTTTTGCAAAGGTGAAAGATATGCTGACCTTCCACATTTATTTGTTGTTTCCCCTAGTAAAACATATTCAGTTTTATTTGTCTCCATTATAGCATCATGGCTATAAAGGAGGTTTACATTCATGAAACATACAAAATATAAATCACAAGAAATAGAATATCAACATGGGTATTACATGAAAAGTGTAATGATCCTCTGATCACATAAATATAATAATGTTCTTTGGTCCTGTATGCTTACCTAATCTAATATAGCAAGTAACAGTGAAAAAATCTTAGAAGTCAGCATTAGAAACATATACATATACGGCTGCAGACTGTAAGAGTGAACGCTCAAAAGAGTGAACACTATTATGTCCTTGTTTTTTAGCCTGCCAGTTGCCTTCCATGTGAGATTATGCTACTGTGGGGTCTAGGAATTTGCCTTTTCTCCCTCTGTTGCGTGATGTCAGAGTTGGTATATATAATTAGCAGGGGATGTGTGTGTGGTGTGGAGGGGAGTGCAGGGGGCTTCCCCCCTGTTAAAAAATATTTTTTCAATCTTTTTAGATTTGGTCCAAAATATCGCTCATTTTTCCTTCACTGTTGGAAGTGTTCAATATTTGATGAGACACACACACACACACACACACACACATATATATATATATATATATATATATATATATATATATATATATATATATATATACTAGAAAGGCTCACCCAGACTCTGTTAAACTTTGCTGTGATGGAAAGGTTAGTTTGCTTTTTATTTGTTGTATTTTATATTACTTTATTGCCTTTTTCTATTTTGAATACTGTGATTTGTTTGCTTAACCTTGTGTTTTACTTGTATTTTGCTTTTAACTGAATATTAAAACTTGAAAAGAGGCCACAACTCTGTCTCTTGTGAGTCAGGCAGAAATTAGAACAGGTCAATTAAAGACTTACACATAAGATAGAAGAGGTCAGTTAAGGTTAATCATCTGTGAACTGAAGGGGTGGAGCTAGGAACTAAACCTTCTATTTACGGGGTAAAATAAAACATTTCAGAGCTTTACTAGAAAGGCTCACCCAGACTCTGCTACACTTTGCTGTGAGGGAAAGGTTAGTTTGATTTTTATTTGTTGTATTTTATATTACTTTATTGCCTTTTTCTATTTTGAATACTGTGATTTGTTTGCTTTACCTTGTGTTTTGCTTGTATTCTGCTTTTAACTGCATATTAAAACTTGAAAAGAGACCACAGCTCTGTCTCTTGTGAGTCAGGCAGAAATAAATTTCCCACCCAGTTACTGTTGTGTTCTTAAACACCACTGTCTTTCTAGTTGCCTACCCCTTATGTTAATTTGACCATATATCTCATGCATCATTGCCTCATGTACACAGACAACCCTCTTCTCCTACCACCTAACACTACAATCTGCGTTAGATGCACTTACATAGCCAAACTGGAAGCAAAGCTCTCTCCAGCCAAGATTGTGCTAGACAATCAAGAGGAGAACGTTAACATCTGCACTACACCTCAAGCAACACATAGCCCTTCAAAACCCTCACCACCAACACCCACACATAGCAACACTAAACACTCATATGTGGAGACCCTTATCATTAACCTGCCCAGGCAATAAAGACCTCTGAAGCTGAAACACAAACAAACATCAATCACAACCAAAATATCACATAGCTCACAACACCAGTGTGCCACCCAACAACAGCCCCTAAGGCAAGACAACATACCCAACACTTTAGTCATAGGTGACTCTATAGTCAGGCACACTGATGTCCCACTCACCAAGCTGAACAAGGAGAAAATTACAGTCAGCTGCCTGTCAGGTGCCAGGATCCACCAAATAATGCATGCACTCAAGTCACTCCACAACAAGTACAAATATGACTCTGTCATTGTCCATGCTGGAGTGAATGACTTGAGACCTACCTCCTTGGACTACATGAAAAGCGACATGGAAGAGTTCTCAGATCATGTGACCTATGCAGGTATGACCCTAACACTGAGTAGCATCCTGCCTTCACCCAGAATGATACCACAGTATAAGGACAACATGATTGACTTCAAAAATTGGCTAAGCTTCTGGTGTCATTCAAAGGGGATCCAGTGTCTGTCTGCCTGGGACAACATGATCGACAAACCACAATGCTTTGCCAGAGATGGTCTGCACCTGTCGCCCCTGGGATTCAGGTTACTGGCTAAGGCTCTTGCCACCCCTATAGTGCCTTTTTTAGGCAAGGCTCAACGGACAAAACTGACACCGTAACAGGTACAAGCATGCAAAATCTGAAGGTAATGCTACTCAATGCTAGAAGTCTAAACCTCAAAATGCACTCTCTCGAGGCACTCCTAAAAATGGAGAACATCGATATCTGTGCAGTAACTGAGACCTGGTTCAAGGCTCCAGAGAGCACCACTGCAATACCAGGTTACAACTCTTACCACACTTTTTGGTCACCAAACCAGGACCGAAACACTAAAGGTGGAGGAGTGTCCATATTCACCAAGGATATTCACACCTCCAGGCTAGTTGCCCAACACAATGCATCCAAAATTCTCCAGGTGCAACTAACACTAGGTAAGACTGCAATCCAAACTGTAGCTTGCTACAGATCCCCCACCATGCCCCAAGATTCTCACTACACCTTTCTAAACATACTGGAAAATATTAAGATACAACCAAGCACCCTAATACTGGGTGATTTCAACTACCCTGCCATTAAAACAAGAATTTTTTGTGCTTATGATTTGATACCTTATTATATTGTTTTGCTAGTTGCTAACCTCTAACCTAATTTCTTTCTGACTTAGGATGATTCTGATTAGTTAAGATCTATAATATTTGTGCTTACATTTTTTCCCTTTGTATAATACATTTGTACTATGTCTTGTTATGTATTTCCAATACTGTTTTTAACCTCTGGAGTTTTTCTCCCCGGGCCTCCACTGAAAATGGACATTAATCCAGCTGGACTAGCCCGGTCAACAAATGTAAAATAAATAAATAAATACAATTAACTGGGAAAACTACTCGTGTACCAACACCTTTGCCCAACGGTTCTTGGAATTCATAAATTCCAATGCCCTGGATCAACTAATCCATAGTCCCACCAGGGGCTCCAATATCCTGGACCTGGTCATTACCAACATGGAAAATCGATGCTCCACACCAGTGGTCACCCCCTTGTTGGTTAGGTCTGACCATAAGCTAATCACCTTTGACATCCACATCCCACCCCCACCCCGCAGTAAGGAAACATCCGTAAAAAACTTCTCCAAAGCCAACTTCATGCTACTTAAGTCAGAAGTGACAAACTTCATGACACCCATGCAGACAGGAACTGAAAGTTCGACAGCCAAATCCTACACTAAAGCCCTGTACGAGCACATCCACTCGAGCATGAATCGTGCCATCCCAAATAGAGCCAAGATGCTCTCCTCCAAAAAAAGGAAGCCAATCTGGTGGTCCCCTGTCATAAACAAACTATACAACAGAAGGAAGAAACTGTTGCAGAAAAGAGGAAAATCCCAGGATGCGAAAAACTCCCTTACCAGCCATAGTAAGAAGCTGAGAGCCCTTATAAAATCCTTCAAAGCTAGTTACGAAAATAAAATTGCCAAAGATTCCAAAGACAACCACAAGGCATTCTATAGCTATGTCAAGAATCTAAATGGCAATTCTCAGATCTGCTCTGAGCTACAAGAGAATGGCATTAAATATACTGATCCCAAGGACATTGCCAATATCCTGACAGATCGATTCAGTGCCAACTTCACCCCCTCTCACCCCCTAAAGGACCCATCTCAATACCGAAAGATTGTCAAATTCTGGTAATCACAGCCCCACAGGTAAAAACCGCACTCTCCAAAGCTAAGAATACAGCATCTATGGGACCAGATGACATCCTGGGCTATGTACTACATGAACTACAAAATGAACTGGCACCTCACCTAAGTGTCATGTTTAATTATAACCTCACCTCAGGCTTCATGCCCACTGAGTGGTGCACAGCTACAGTTATCCCATTCCACAAGGGGGGATCCACCTTGGATCCTGGGAACTACCGTCCCATCAGTCTGACAAGCCTGATCTGCAAGGCCATGGTACGTATTATTATGGAACTTATAAACAAAGACATTGGCAACCTTCAAACACTGGACCCCACCCAGTTTGGGTTTGTGAAGGGCCGAGCATGTCTCCTGAACCTGACTGACTTCTTTGAATCAGTCTCCAGAGCCGTGGATGAGGGTAAGGCGGTCCACACAGCCTATCTGGACCTCGCCAAGGCCTTTGACACCACCCCCACTCTGGAATCATAGATAAATTTACTAAGCTGGACATAAATCCCTACATCACTCGATGGGTTGCCAACTGGCTTACTGACAGAACCCACACTGTAAAAGTAGCCGACTCCAAATCCAGCTCCAAACAAGTGACAAGTGGAGTACCTCAGGGTTCAGTCCTGGGACCGCTCTTGTTTGGCATCTACTTCTCTGAAGTACAGGCCAACACTAAGGGACTCTGGCTAACAAACTTCGCAGATGACTGCAAACTGGGAGTCATTAATGAATCCCCAAATGATGTGGATATTCTACAAAAGGGCCTTACAGAAACAGATGCTTGGTGCCAGAGCCATGGGGTCAAGCTCAATGCCAAGAAGTGTACAGTTATCCCCTTTGGGAAAAACCATGTACCCATGAATTACCAAACAGGTGGCAGTACATTAAACACAAAGTGTGATAAGAGACTTAGGAACACAGGTGGACAGAGGTTTCACCTTCAATAACCACATTGCCACAACAGTCAAAAAATCCTTCTATGTGGCACACCTCATCACTAAGGGCTTTTAATCCAGAAAAAAGGAGGTCAGTGTCCCACTGTACTCATCCCTCATTAGACCTATCATAGAGTACAACGCCACATTTGGTATGTACCTCACAAGACATCTGCAACAACTGGAAAGGCTGCAGAAACACCTCACTAAAAGAATCACAGGCCTAAAGCAGATGCCCTATGCTGACTGACTAAAAAAAAAACTCCAGCTATATTCTGTCGCATATCGACTACTTAGAGGTGATCTCTGCTTAACATACAAGGCCATGTCAAACCCAGAGCTGTTGGACATGCTACACTTAAAGAAATCCCAATCCATCAGAGCCACATGCTCCAGGGACCTAAACCTTGTTATCACAATGAACAAAACATGCTGGAGGGATAGGTTCCTGACCCAGAGACTCCCCATACTCTGGAATAGACTGCCAATACATGTCAAGCAGAGCACCTCCATGGTCCTCTTCAAAAGGGACCTTGACGACTGGATGGCAGATAGGAAATTTACCCCGGGGATCACGTCAGTCACCCTGCTAGACAGAGGTTCAGGGAAGTAAATACTGTGGGAAGAAATAGCCAGGGAATTGTTATGGCTAAACTTGTACAGGCCCTAAGGCTGAGCGCCTAGTACCAACCTATGGACCTATATAGATGTATCTATACACAACGTACCTCTCAATCTCTCAGCACAAGAAATCTGGACAAAGCCAAAAATAATGCAGGGAGAAAGGCCCAAACCTAGGGACAGATTTTAAATATTGCTCCTATAACCTTAGAAAGTTGCTAGAATAAACAGATTTTAAGTTATTATATATTTTCTGAAGGACAGGATGTTTGAAACTCAAATGTCTGTCATTACTTATTATTATCTAGTGGCGTCAGTCCTCAGTGATTTTCCAGAAAACCACAAATTTATTGAGGAACAGATCAAAAATAAGACACAAAAATCTGGACATTCTTTGAAAATCTGGACAGTTGAGAGGTATGATATACACACAGACACACACACACACACATACACACACACACGCACACACATGCATCAAATACAATCAAAGTCGATACACTAACCTTCAACTCTATAAAGTTGAAAATGCCCACATCAACATTCAGCTATGTATGCACTGATAAACAACCTTGACACATGCAAAATTTAACTTTTTAAAAACTAAGAACAACCCCCCGCTAATTATATATATTAACTCCAAGATCACACAAACACAAGCTAAGGCCATATTACCCAACTACGGGAATTGCTCAGTCTCGGACACCTATCGACCAGCTGTTTCATCAGTCATAAATGGTTAACTAAACAGCTGTCAACCAAACACATATTAGACCATAACAATGGAATCCATATATAGGCATTAATCTTGAATGCACCAGTTCCCACATCGCAAAAAAAAAAAAAAATCAAAACCTCCTTCCTCTAGCAAGCAAACTCCCTGAAACTCATAATGCTGAAACCAACAAAGGCATGCATATCCCACATCATACTGACTTTCCTTTTGGGATAAGTCATCAAAAGAACAGGAAAAAATAACACTACTTTCAAATCCATTCTATATGAATAAGGTTTTTTTCAGAAGGTAATGTGCTGGGTTGGGCTTAAGGGTAGGAGCAGGATTAAAGTTAGCACACATGAGTAAGGATGGGAGGTGGGGGCTTCACAAATACCCATCCCCTACAATACATAAAAGTTTGGCATTCCTACATTTGAAAAACCCTACATTCGATAAATATTGCTTTCAGTAAAAAGACATAACAGTACACTATATACAGTTAGCATTTGAAAGAGTAACTTGCTACCATATAAAAGGTTGTTCTGCTTTTGGCCTAAATGCTTGTTTTTCAACATCTGTTTAATTGACTGCATTTGGTCAATATAGCAAGTGGTGGGCAGGCATGTGAAATTGACAATCCCTGGGTAGGGGAATATTCCCTTTCCCCAAGGATTTTGCAAGCTCAGAGTTAATATATATATAATTGTGGGGTGCAGGGGTCTTGCCCCCCTGCAAAAAATGATGCTATTTGTTGCGTGCACCAAGGTTCTTTCTTGGGTCCTGCGTGGTAAAGTGTCGATGTTCAGTTTGTTGATCTTTTGTGGTCAACGTATGGGCTACTTGACCAAAGTGAGTAGACCTATATATACATTTTAAAAACTAAGAAAAACACCCCTGCTAATAATATTTACTAACTCAGAGGTCACACAATAACGGGGAAAGTCATAAACCCCTCTCTAGTATAACAATTTTGCCAGTATTTTGTGTATAGATATTTTTCAGTTTAAATAGTTTTACTGTCAATCTTTTACTGTCAATCTTATGCTGTATAGATATCATTTTAGATATACATATATATATGCTTATATATGTCTAGATCGATGACCAACTACATCGGCATAAACTATATCGACCACAAATGTTCAAAACTAAATTCATTGACATGCTAGTATATATTTGCCAAGCAAGATCCTTTCTGCATGGAAAACTAAGGAAAAAAACATTGTTTTTTTGCAGGGGGGAAACACCCCTCCACATCTCCTTATCTCCTGCTAATTATATATATCAACTTTGAAAACGCAAAACAGTGGGAGAAAGGGCAAAATCCCACTCACCCAGTATAGCAATCCCACAAGCAAAGCAGCTGGCATCCTGCGATGCACCAGAAGTTAGGAAAAAACAACACCCCTAACAAATCATTCAATCTAACAAACGTATGATTAAACCAAATACACTCACATATCTGCACACACACACACACACACACACACACACACACACACACACACACACACACACACACACACACACACACACACACACTTGCTCAATCAGTGCTTTATTCATAATGCTTTTTATTTATGGTCCTTATTGGCATGACATTTTTTGTTTGCACTTATTTACCAGGGGAAGTCTGACTAGGTCATGATGACTCTTTCAGTGGAGGCCCAGGTGAAAAGCTCCAAAACTGCATAAATAGAAATCATTAGAACAGAATACCACAATATAAGATAAATAACAGAAATACATTGTAAAATAAAGTTATAGTCTTAAGCATAATAAGTAGAGTGAATATTCAACATTAGTAAGGGATGACTGGTGTATCACAATAACACAGTGCACAGTGGCATATGTCAGAACACACTTATGAATTTGTTTAGGTGCATGTAGTTACAAGGGGACAGATGTCAATATAAGTCTAATATACAAGTAATAGTGTACACGGAGGTTAGTGGGTGGGATAGGGATGAGGAAATGTAAGAGATGGAGACTGCAATAGTTTAGCAGAGGTTCTGGATAGGGGATGGTTGTAGGCAATATATATATATATATATATATATATATATATATATATATATATATTGTTATAATATACACTGTATGACACAAAAACTTTCTTGATTAGATGAAAAAAGACAAGTGGAAGGTCAATGTTTAGTAGCTTGGTAATGTAGGATGACTAGGTCAATCTGGAGAGGTCTGATAAGTCTAGGAGGAAGGATTTTAGGCATAAGTTAAAGTTGCCAGGTTTGGAACTCTGTCTGAGAGACGGAGGAATAGTATTCCAAAGGTATGAAACATAACATGAGCTGTGGGAATTTTGTATGGTGGAGAGAACTTGTTACTTGAAAAAAGGAATCTTGTGGGGGAGGAAAGTTGTAATACTGAGCTGATGGATTGGCAAAGTATCTTGTGAGCCATTTTTAGCTGGGAGTACTTGAGTGAGTCTAGTAGCTCAATGTACCTGGTGTGAGTGCTGGCTACACAGTGGTGTGTTCTGATAGAGCAATTTAGCTCCAAACCTAGGTATTTTATTGTGACATTGCTCTAGTTTACAGATTTGGGTGGTATGTGGGTTAGTAAGGATAGGGGCTGCATAGAGTAGCTTAGGCATCAGGTAGGCAGAAGCTGTGGTTTTGTGGCCAAAATATGTAAGGAAAGGTTTTGTTCTATATAATAGGTCTAATTTCTGGTAAGTTGCTTTTATGACTTGTTGAATGTGGAGATTGAAGTTTAGGTTGTCGTCTGTAATTACTCCCAGTAGCTTTGTGTGGGAGACAAACTTTATTTTGGTGCTATCTGAAGATGTAACTGATGACAGATATGTTATCTATGTTTGGTTTTAGAGTGAATAGCATTCTTTTCTGGTAGTGGCTTAGAATGAGGTTTGATTTGATTGGGTTTCAAAGAAGAAGGATTCTTTAGACTTTAGTTATGAAAAGAGGTAAAACAAAGGGTGGTGAACTGCATATTGTTTTGTTCCAGTTTGTCTCCATTTTTTTGTATTTTTTTTCCAAACATGACAACTATAGCTTGAGTTGTCACAATCATGGTTGATGCAAATGCATTAAGCTGTATGCTCCATTAGATTTTTAGTTTGCAGTATAGGCAGACCTTTACATTTGCTACAAGCCATAGCCATTGCAAATCAGTTCAATTGATCTTTTATTTTAACATCACATATTATATAGTGACATGAGTACACCGTTACTTATAAAAGAGGAAACAAACCATTGCAAAGTTTTTTCATGCATTACACAAATATGATTTCTGTATTAAAAAGTATTACTCGATTTAACATTACAGTGATTGCTCATGTTCTGCCTTCCCTGAAACCTCACTCCTCCTCCCGAACACTTTTCTGTATGTATTGCTCCCACAGATTCCATTTATTTCTATGCAGTTTGCACCATCCCTTTTCTAAAGATCCAACCTTAAATTATTTTATCAACTTTACAACATTCAATAATTATGTTATATTTGTTTTTGTTTTCCATTTTCTATTAATTGCTTTTTTGGCATCCAACATTATTAAACTTAGTAGGGCATCAAAGTGTATTGACATTTTCTATATCCCAGCTCAAAAGAATCATTTCCTTAGTTAAAACAATTTGCTCCCCCAGCATTTCTGACACAATACCCTGTGAGGAATTTCTAAAAAAAGGTCAACTTACATTCCCTCAAAAATGCTTCCAGGTACTCCTCTTTCTCATAGCACTTTCAGTAACTGCAGCCAATCTGTGAAAAAGTTCTCTGAAGTCTATTGTGCCTATTCAAACACTTCCACACAAAAATCCTAAGCATTCTAGATTTTGTTGTATACTTAAGAGCCACATAACTATCCTTTCATTTTTTTGTATACTGCTTTTCCAATGTCATTTCCCAGTCTTTTCTACCTTCTGACTGATTCATGTAGTTATCATGCATTATTTTATATAACCTTCTAATTATTATTTTTTACTACGGCCTCTGTTCTAGACTCAACTATAAATTAAATCAGACCTGGTCTTTCATTTAACACTCCTCTGTCCCTTTCTCTATGCCTTTACTCTATCACTCCCTGATAGGGAAAGTAGTCTCTGATCCGCTGTCCAAACTTCTGCTTGGTTTCATCCCACTCTATGACTTTTCCCTCCCAAGTAATTTACTCCCATTACCTTGGTTTCTTTGCTAATTTTCTGTAATAAATTGCAGCTCCATCTTGCCTATTTTCTGTGTCCGTATTTGCATTCACCTCTATTAGCAAACCTCCTTTCTTCATTCACATGTTGGTTTAGTTCTCAAATTATTTTTTGCTGCTTTGTAAATATAGTATTATGTATGGTGGCTACTATTCTCTTAAAGCACCTGCATCCAAAATCCTACTGTCTCCTTATTTCATGAATCCCCTCATCCATTTCAGCATCATTTCTTTCCACTTTGATTTGTAGTCTTCTGCAGGCATTATGTATATGAGCCTTAGCTGTGTGGCTCTAAAATACTCCTTCAGATCTGGTAATCCTAAACCACCTTGTTCTGTGGGAAGAAACAACTTATCCCACTTAATACTTTACCACTTTCACTCTCAAATAAATATACTGACTTCTTTATTAATTATTTCCTCTCATTCATAAAAATATGCCTGAAGTGTATACAACATTAAAGGGATTAAAACATTTTCACTGCTTGTACTTTACTATCCATATGTAAAGCCAAGAGCTTCCAACTTCTTAAGTTCTGTATTATATTTTGCTTAGTCACCTCCCACATATCCTTAGCTGCCATAACAGACTCCTTTTTTAATCCAAACACCTAAATACTTCATCTTATCGTGTCCCCATACATTTGGGAATTACTGAACCAATCGACTCTCCAGCCAACACAATCATCCTCCAAAAGGGCCTCATAAAAACAGACAACTGGTGCCAGAGCCATGGCCTCAAGCTAAACGCCAAAAAGTGTATAGTCATCCCCTTTGGCAAAAATAAAGTGCCCACAAATTACCACATAGGTGGTAATCCATTAAGTACGGAAGAAGTAATTAGGGACCTGGGGACCCAAGTTGATAGCAATCTCTCATTTGACAACCACGTGGCCAAAGTAGTTAGAAAAACATTTTATATAGCCCACCTAATCATGAAGGGATTCACATCTAGATCAGGGGAGGTCATCGTGCCTCTTTACTCATCCCTCATCAGCCCCATAATTGAGTACAATGCCCCTTTTGGGATGTACCTTACCAGACACCTGCAGCAACTGGAAAGACACCAAAAGTACCTCACCAACAGGATCGAAGGGCTCAAACAGATGCCATATGCTGCCCGGTTAAAGAAACTCCAGCTCTACTCAGTGGCATACCGCCTGCTCAGAGGCGATATGTGCCTGACGTATAAAGCCATGTCCAACCCGGAATTAATGGGACATGCTGCACCTCAGAAAATCCAAATCCCATCGAGCTACGCGCTCGAGAGACTTGAACCTCAGCACTGAAATAAATAGGATATGCTGGAGGGACAGATTCATAACCCAGAGGCTCCCTTCACTCTGGAATAAAATCCCAGTCCAGGTTAGGCAGAGTCCCTCATTGACTCTCTTCAAGAGGAATCTTGATGAGTGGATGGGAGATCGTAGGTTTACCCCGGGTATCACTTCTGTGTCACTGTTAGAAAGAGGCACAGTATACTAACCTCGAAAAAGGGCATAGCAAAATTAATTTAAAATGGGTGGCGAAAGCCAAACACACTCTGGCTAGGCTTATAAATGCCCTAGGGCAGATAGCCTAGTATGAACCTATGAACCTATGTGTGGGAACAGTTTACTGCTATAGACTTTGTTTTATCTCCATTTATTTTATATCCTGATAAAATGTTAAACTGTCCCAAAATGTTCCACAACACTGAAATATCCTTTTCTGGATTTATCAAATACAAAATATCATCTGCAAGTTAGGCTAATATGAGTCCCTTATTTTCTCTGCAAATGGTTCTAAGTATAAGGCAAATAACAAAGGAGAAAGAGGACACCCCTGCACAGTTCCTCTGTTCAAACATGACAGAAAAGAACCCTCCCACCTTGATTCTTGCCTCGGACCCTTCATACATCTTCCTAATTAACTGCATTACTCTATCATGTAACACAAATACTGCCATTACCCTCCTCATAAAATCCCAACTAACTCTATCAAATGCCTTCTCTGCATCTCGACCCACCAACAATAATGTGGTCTTTTTGCCCTATGCTTTCCTTTGAATCATCATTGCTCTAGTAACGCTGTCAAAATGTCTGTCTCCTCTTGATAAAATTATATTGATTGATATCTATTAGTTTTGGTAAAACCTTAGCCAACTCTTAGCTAGTATATTCATAAATGCTTTATAATTATGGTTCAAAACTGAAACTGGTCTACGTGAAGTTAGATTTAAAGGGTTTTTACCCTCTTTGGGCATTACAGCCTCCACCATTTTCTTCTAAGTTGCTGGTGCTGACCCTCCTTTTATAATATTGTTAAAAAAACCTTCCAGATCTTTATCACTTTTTCCCTCCTAACTTTCAGACTTCCGCAGGAATACCATGTGTTCCTGGAGACTTCCCTGTTAATTGTTTATACATCACCATTTTTATCTTGTCTTCTCCTATCATAGCTATTAATTCTTGAGCCTCATCTTCCTCTAAACTTGGCATATTTAAGTCTTCTATAAATACTTCCATTTGTGTCTTTTCATGGGTTCATAGGTTCACAGGTGTATACTAGGCTAATGATCACTAGGGCCTTTAATAAGCTTAGACATGCTTCCCAAATGTGACTCACACATTTGATTTACTAACTGCCTCTGTCCATCAGAGACACAGGTGCCAAACCAGGGGTGAATTTCTAATTATTCATTCACTGGTCCAGGTTGCGCTTAAATAGGGATAGGGAGGAACTCTGCTTCACATGGATGGGGAGCCTGTTCCAAAGAATGGGAATTCTCCGAGAAACATATCTGTCTCTCCAACATGTCCTTTTAATGTTACAAGCAAAATTTAGGTCTGCTTGTTTTGTGGATGTACAAAAGATTCATCAAAACAGGGTGTGGGGGATGCCTTGTATGCCATGCAAAGATCACTTCTCAGAAGTCTGTATGACACTGAGTAAAGAGATAGGGCTTTGAGGTGATCAGTGAAAGATGTTGTCTTCACTCCCTGTATTCTTTTTGTAAGGAACCTTTCTGGACATTCCAGTTGCTGCATGTGTCTGGTCAGGTAAATACTGAAGGGGGCATTATACTCTATAATGGGTTTGATGAGGCCAAGTACAGTGATATGGTGACCTCTGTGGACCTAGATGTCATTCCCTTGCCTATAAGTTGAACAACACATAAGGATTTTCTTACTACCTTGGAAACATGTTGGTCAAAGGCTATGTTACTGTCTACAAGAGTCTCTAGAGCTCTGACTAGTGAATCAACTTTTAAGGGTATTTAATTGATAACATAGTTACCCGGGGTGGCAGACTTCCCAAAAGGTACTATAATGCATTGAGTTTTAAGCCATGGCTTGAGCACCAGACATTTGTCTATGTTTGACCTTCCTGAAGGATGTTTTCATCTTGGCAGGATTCAATGACTGATCTCAGTTTGTAATGATCTGCAAACTTGCTTAGCCAGAGGCCTTTGACATTGGCTTTGGCATCTGAGAAGTAGATGACAAAGAGGAGTGAGCCTAGCACAGATGGGGGACTCCACGGATGACTGGCCTCTTTGTGGAGGTGGCTTCACCGATTCTAACCTCCTGGGTACTATCAGTGAGTCAGCTAGCTATCCAACATGTTATAAGTTTATACCTACCATAAGTTTGTTGACAAAGTCCGAGTGGGTTACTGTATCAAATGCTTTAGCCAAATCTAGGTAGGCAGGTTGTATACACCATTTTCCCTTCATCAACTGCCTTACCCACCTTTACAGAGAAGTCCACCATACTCAGTAAGCATAACCTCTCTTTGACAAAGTCAAACTGTGATGGATACAATGTATGAAGGCCTCCTATGTCCTTGTTGATAATTTCCATGATAATGTTTTCCACAGCTCTCAAACAAGACTAGTCAGATTAATGGATCAGTAGTTTTCAGGATCTGTTGTAGGTCCTTCCTTATGAAGGGGTATGACTGCCACAGTCCTCATTTCATGTGGCATAAAGGCTGTTTTAAGACTATAGTTAAATAATGACTCCAGGGGTCCTGATAAGTCATATTTTACACTGTTAAGGAGGCATTCTGGGATGTTACTGCAGCCCACTTTAGGCCATGTTCTTGGCTTTAAGTACAACCAGCACATGCTCCTTAGTTATAGTTGGAGGGGTTATGTTTGAGGGTATTTCTTGGAGGATGGTTATAGGTGAAATGGGGGTAAAGCTGGAATTGAATCTGCTAATAGGTTTGCCACATCACCGGGCACAGTGAATGGGGTACCATTAATCACCAGTTCAGCACATTGCTATATGCTGCCCTTGAGGTTTCTAACATAGCTGTAGAAGGCCTTATGGTTATCTTTCACCTGGTAGGCTAGCTTAATGTCAAAGTTGGCTTAGCTTGACCTAATTAGCCCTCTTAGTTTCCTATTTAGTTTGATGAGAGTGCTTTCATCTTCATGGGAATTACCCTTCCTGATTTTTGCCATATATTTTTCCTTTTGTTGTATATCCTGTTTAATTTGGGATTTCACCAGTGTGGGTTGTTTCTGGGGACAGTTCTGGGCTTACGTTTGGTGGGTACAGCAACCTCTATGCAACCATGGACATGGTTGTAAAGAGTTTCTGAGAGCAATTCAGCATAGGCTATTGTGTTCTTGGGGTTTGGAGGGGCATTGAATTTTGACAAACTGTCACTTAATAAAAGGTAATTTGACTTGGACTAGTTCCTAACTGTTACTGGTTTTAATGGAATTACAGAGTTGATTTTGATTTGGAAGGAAACTTTATGGTCAGAACATACCATGGAGGACAAGACATTGGGGGGGGGGGTGCAGTGCTCTACGACATTTGTAAGCATGATGTCCAGTATGTTGGAGCCTCTAGTGGGTATATTCAGTATTTGGTCAGGGGTGTTTGTATTTATGAAGTCCTGGAATCTTTGTGCCTGTAGATTTGAGGCCATGTAGGATTCCCAGTTTATAGACATGTAATTAAAGTCTCCCATGAGAAGGGTGTTAGGCTAGATGGTAAGTCTCTCCAGTAGGTCCAAGTATGCATTGTGAGCTGCTTGGGACATCGAGGGTGACCAATAGCTGGTTAGGATATGGTACAGGATTTTGTCTATGGTGGTCAGCACATGGAGGAACTCCAGCATCAACATCATCCTATTTGACTACCATAGAGGTATGCTCGTTATTGATGTATATAGAGACACCTCCATCTTTAGCCCTTGTCTGTGCAGCTACTGGTCAAAAAGTGTGGAAGGCACTGAAACCTTGCATTACTGGGGTGTTCTCTGCTGCTTAAAACCATGTCTCAGTAACTGCACAGATGTCTATATTTTCATGTGTAAGGAGGGCTTGGAGGGAGTTTAGTTTTTTTCAGGCTCTTAGCAGTGAGCAGTAATACCTTGAGGTTCAGTTAAGTTGCTTTTTCTGTGTTGGCAGTCTTGTCAGTCTGGCATTGCCTACAAAAGGGACTATGGGGGTGGATAAAGTTGTAGCCAGTATTTGAAAGCCTAGAGAGGAAAGGTGCAGACCATCCTTGTCAAAGCAACTGGTCTGTTAAGCATGTCCTCCCAAGCTGACAAATTCTGGATCCCCTCAGAATGACACCAGAAAAAAACACCAGTGGTTGAAATCAATCATTTTTTGCTGATATTGTGGCATCATCCTCAACTTCCAAGATGGCTGCACACTGAGTAACAGCTTAACTTCAGCTCTCCAAGTGTGAAAACAGAAACTCAGAAAAGACAGACAGTGAATTTTCAGATTGTTCACTGCACAGCAGGCAGAAGAGGAATAAATTTATTCCAGCAATCAGGGAATGTCAAGAAACAGGTGTGAGATTCAAGCCACTGTATCTAGTCATCTTCTGAATATTTTTTTTCCTGGAGGGTTAAAGTAATTTTTTATGCAGAACATGCTAAAGAGGAAATACAAAAGTTTGTCCAACAAAAAATAAGCTATCAAACAGAAGGAGATTCTGCTTATTATTGTTCTGATAATAAAGCTCATAAAGAGACTATGCTATTGAAACGCTTTCCAGTGTTCTAAAGGAATATGCTGACAAGGGCAATAAAAACAGAATACTCCTTTCTTTCAGTGGTTAAAAGATAATGTTTTCTGAAAGCATTCAAATTGTCTACTACATCTCAGAGAGGAATAAAGATAAGACAAAGACAGCACTTGATGCAAGTAGAAGTACAGACTATACCATGTGTATTAGCATGGATAACCTTCATTATAGGTCAATACAAGCTGGTGAGTGTAGCTGCCAATCTGGGACACTTTTTTCTATTATGAGGGTAAACTTCATTATTTGAAGATTTACATAGGTTTGTGTGTTTGTATTAAGTTAATAGTTTATGGGGGTGTCCTGGGGCTGTGTTTGTTTTTTGTTTGAGGGTTTTCAGCAAAACAAAAAGTCTTGTATGGTTTGACATCGGGCCAAATGCATATGACAAGAAACAACTGTATAAAAGATCAACCTGCCAAGCATTAGTGTTTACATGTAACACAAAATCTGAAACTAGACATAAAAAGCTGTTATATGTAATTGGTGGGAATAATAACTTCTTATCATGATGACACCTTCCACATTGTCTTTAAATGTGAATGGTCTCACTGGTATAAACAAAAATGAAAGAGTAGTGAACTATATTTAAAAATGCTGAGTGTAAATAGCTATGCTACTGGAGACCATTTGGAAAGAACCCAGCATATGAATTTGATAAAGAAGGGATTTCAGGAGGGTTATTCAGCGGAATACACAGGACAAAGGAAAAAGGGGAGCACTGATATTAATTACTAGAGGAGCTCCACTAGTGACAGTAGAGGGAAAACAGATAATAATGGTAGATTTGTGATAGTAAGGGGCTACTGGCAAGGACGGAAGATTACACTGGCATGTATTTATATTCCATCTAAAACTGCTGTAATAAAGCTTAAGGAAATTATGGGAGAAATAATCAGTTTTCAGCAAGGAATATTACTTATAGGTGGGGGCTGTAATTTGATTTGCAGCAGTGAAAATCTGTTTGAGGGCCTAGCAGGGAAAGTATAACAAATGAGGGTAGATTATTGAAGACATTTATGAAAATATTTGGTATGGAAGATGTGAATTCAGTAGTAGAAGATCAGAGAGAAATTTACATATTATTTCCCAAGATATAAAAACTAGGCTAGGGTAGACAGAAATTATATCTCACAGGAACAGGCACATTTAATTAAAAATTTTGATATTCATCCAATAACTATTTAAGATCACATGCCAATAACAATTAAAATAAAAATGAGACACTGTTGCTTCCCCACCAACCTGTTAAACAGAGAGGAATTTAAGAATTGGTAGTGGAAATTGTTCAGGAGTTATTAGGAAGATAGAAATGTTTTCAGAAAATATAGCTAGAGAGCGGGATAAAATGAAAGTGGCATTTAAAAACAGGGTAGAAGTGAAAGAAACAGAGAACTTCTCCCCAATAATTTTTTTTCATTTTTCTTTTAATAAAGTTCACAGCCTACACTGTCTTCCTGTTATTACAGTCAAATTGCATTCACAGTTAATGGGTCACTGGTATTTGCTTGATTTCCCTTAACAATCAGCAAACTTCAATAAACCCAACTCTTATTTTCACCAGACTGTCACCACACTGTAACTGGTCCCAACACTAGCCACCACTTTGCCGGCTCTGCACTAATACTACGTTTAAGGTTTACTCTCAGGACCAACAATTGATATTGGAGATTGTTTCTTCCTGCCCTCAAACCCATACTCTCCATAATAATAATTTGTTGTTCCTACTCCACACGAAGCTCCTAGCTTTTCTCATTCTTTTTACCTGTCTCCTTATTTTATTTTGTCTTTTTTTGGCTTTTCCCATTTGGCTATTCTAAATATTTCTCCTAAATTTTTAAGCACTAGGCACATTCCCTCAGGATGTTTTACCCCACCTTCGGTGCCTGACCCTACCTTACGCTTTTAAATCTGCACATAACTTTAAGATAAAAAGCTACACGCTTCCAGCCTAAGGCTCACTTAGGTAGTCACGAGCCAAGTGCATCCAGTACTCATATCCACCTGACGGACATTGGTCTCCAGGGGTTCTGCTCAACCATAGTCTCACAAGCATCCACTGCAGTAATCCTTGTTCCAATTAATTCAGCAGATATTGATGAGCTTTCCCCAAAAGCCCTTATTTTTCTTTTTCAACTGGTTTCTGGCCTCAGGTTATAACTCAAACTAGGAGGCACAAATGCATGCATTAATATCAGATGCTAGCACATCTGGTGACTCCAAATGCCTGGCCATCTTACATAGGAAAAAAACATTGTTTAGGATCAACAGAAGACAAGTTTTTCTGACTCTGCAAATATGTTTATTCTCTATTACCCAGGATCCACCTCGGACCAGACAGCCAACACCTCCCCATTGCTAACCTACACTCTTTAGCTTCATATGAGGGGCAACATTTTCTTGAACTTTTGCAAGGAGTCGTTTTAGGACTTTGTAAATTATCCTTCAGGTTTAAGTAAGGGCAGATCTGGTGAAGCTTTACGGTGAAGGTGCTGATAAAGATTCACATTTCTTATGTTAACATGGAAGCCACTGTTTTGAAACTTGCTATCCTTATATTCATTTGTATTTATATTACTTGTAGGTTTAAGTTTGTGCTTTATACTTGTGTAATTGATTTTGGTACAAGAACTGATATTGAATGTTTTAATGTTTTAAAACTGATACTTATGTTTTTTTGCTATGGTTACTCAGAAGGCCCTCCTCCAAAAGAGACACACCCACAGGGACGGCCCACTGATGAACATGGCCTAACATGCCCCTACATGTTTGCAATAAATACAAGCTACTACAGTCACCAGATTTGAAAAAGAAGAACAGGCTTAGGTATTTACTTTTATCATTGGGATAATTATTTATCATGGGAAGCTTACTTCAAACCTGACCGTTCCCACAGGAAAAAGAGGAATTCCAGTCAACATTAAACAATGGCTATTATGGATACCAGTTCAAAGAAGGAGTATCTCTAGTGCCAACCATTCCAGAGGCAAGCAAGTTATATCTACGTTTCCTATGTTCTGGGCTCACCACTATTTACCTAGTTGGTGAGTCGGCACTTCTTCCACCTCACCTTTTCTGGCAGGGCAGGCCATTCTATTATTGTTTTTGGTGGGGGTAAATCCCGAGTCCTTTATTAACTTTACCATCCATAAGTATTCTTTAACTCTATGTGTATAGTGTTTCTGTACTGTACTGTACATATTTCCTAAAGTAGGGCAAAGTACGATGTGAACTGTCCAGTGACTAGTAAACAATCTAGCTTCACAGTCACTTTCTTAAGAAGTGGCTAAGCAGCTACTGGCCTACCAAGGGAGCTTGGAGTCTTTAATAAAGAAAGCCACTAATGCACTTACAAGATTAATCTATCTGGTTTTGAAAGCAACACACTGATTTATCCTAATCTTGCCGTAATACTAAGCCACTTCTTGGAGTGAATGTTATCAAACATTTCTTTTAAAGCTTGCCTAATATATGGCCCATCTACCTCATTAATTTGTTGTGAATAAAGTACCTTCAGGGGATGTTTCTATATGATGGTATAGTTATTATTTAAAGTCAGTGAGGACTGGGTCAACCATTCTCAAAGTGTGTTACCTAACAAGAAACAAGCAGTTATGGTCCAATCATTTTTTTTTTATAGCATCTCTTCTTGGGGTTCACCTCCTTTCATGGCCATCAAGCCTCTTTCTCCAGTGTTACACATTTGTTATCCTGTAATCCCCCAATATCCTCTATCCTGCATGGGGGAGATGAGAGATGTGGAGTAATAGCCACCAAACTGAGAGGTTAAGGGATTTTATTAGACATTCTTAACTCCTCTAACCCCTTGCAGGCCAGAAAAGAAGATGTATTGCCCATAATGTCAAGCCAAGTATAAACACATGCTTCTACATTCCTTTGCATACTGCCTGATGAGCTCAGACCAGGCAATTTGATAGATGGCACTCCCATAGCTAGAGTCTGACAATCTCTCACCCTAGAATTGATGAATTGACATGATCCACTCATTTCGGTATTAGTATTATGTGGGTTAAGAGTCAAGAAATGCAATTAAGGCAGAACTTTCAGATACGCAAGTGATAAACAGAAACAAATCATGTATGTTGGGATGCCAAACTAAAAGATTTTTAAATAATTCATACATTATAGTACCAGTATTGAGTAACTAAAGATAACCATTTTTTGAACCATTGGGCAATATTGTCAGTTTCTTTCATGCACTGCAAAGGCAGGATTTGCAAATAAACATAAAGAACTTACACTAAATCTATGTATATACTTACTCTTCTGACTTTCTTCATTATAAAGTGCCACCTGTTGCAATACTTCTCTGTTTGTGATGTAAAAAGGTAGCGCTCCATCCAGTGCAAATAGGGCTAAAAGATGTTCCTCTGGAATCTGGTAACCTATTTTTGCATTAAAAATGAGAAATACATGAAAATCTCCAAAGCTCAACAGCCACTACATATCACATATCCTATTTATAATTTTTGTATCAGGATTGTTTTTCTTTTGCAAATGAGAATCTCAATCCGTTACAAAACTTGGCAATACAATGTAGGTAGAACAGAATGCAGATGATAGCAGTTGACTGCTATTTGTATTGTACAACCATGGAAGTCCTCTTATACTGCACCATTATTTATTTTCTTTTTGTTTTTCTGTGTACTGTTTGCTCTCAAGCCTGTGACATATCAAAAATGTACCTATTGGGCTTGACACCATTTGTACTTCATGATAGGGCTCTCCCAGAAACACGGTGGTGAGAACCATCCAGAAGGACTATCATTTTGGTGTACATAAGGGATGCTTGTGATTTCACCAGTATGCTGAGTAGTGGGCATTTCTATGTTCCGAACTCCTCCTCTGCACAAGGAACATGCAGCTCTTGTCACCACGGTGGGCCACTACACCTCCTCCATGTGAGTTCATGCTCCTGTGCACTTGCATATGTGGTTTGGTGAATGATATCACTGCACTGGGGTCAGCCATCTGCATCACTGTCCCTCCTTCGAAAGACTCAAACATTGGTGATCCTAGTCAGTCCGGCACACAAAACAAATGTACCCATTCTCCACACACCAGCTCCAATAAACAATTAACATACTAAGTGAACTCATGTTTTCCTCTATACCACCAGAACTTCCTAGTGCGTCACTGTTTCTATAACGGAAATGTTACCTGAACTGTAGAGTATGGTATGGCATGCTTCAAACCCTTCATTGCAGCCTTTTTTTTTTTTAATTTATTTTAGTTTTTTTTGCTTCAGCATTTTTTGCTCAATGTAAATCAAACTACATAACAGCAGTGGGACCAAAATTAAAAAGAAGTTAAAAAAAAATGGCATGCCAGGACAGTGCAAGAGTCCTGATGTAAACAGCTAAATACTTGCACATTCGTGACCTCCTTAAAGGAAAAAGGCCCAGAAATTGCACTTAATTTAAATACATCTCCTGTACATGTGGAGTACATTGGGGAAACATTCTCTGCTATTTAACATGGTGCACAGTGAAGGAACAGATAAGAAAGCCTGAACTAATGTTTTTATATTATGCCTAATTTGTTATAATTATTTAAACTGCAAATGTTTTTGTTTTATTTTTAAAGACTGTAAAATTATTGTTCTTAAACGTTTTGTAAGAATTTGGAGCTTTTCTCACTGAGCCTCCACTAAAAATGAGCTTTGACCGAGTCTGACATTCCCGGTAATCAAATGTCAATAAATAAATAAATAGACTATCATTATTTAAAAAGGTATTTTTTTTTTTTTTAAATAATGGGATTGTGTAACAGCAGCAATTCATGTCTGGGTGTGGTTAATAGTTGTGTACTAACAGCTGACTCTTTTTCAGTTGGTCAGTTGGGATTCTCCTCCATCACCAAACCAATCCAGTCATGGGTAACCACACCCTACCTACACCCAGTCAAGCATTATCACTGAGCTTCATTAGAGGGGAACAATATGCAGTTTTTAGTGCTACTGTCATGCAAAAATAACTTGGGACCACAAAAGAACTGACACTGATTCTAGTATGATCATGGAACTGATGCTGAGACTGAAGGCTTCCCAAGACACTTTTCTCCAACACTAGTACTACAGACAATGCACACAACACCTCTTCCTGTGACAGTCTGCAATACCCACATGTTTAATATTACCACTACCATATATTTCTTGCCTGTGCAGTGCAGTGCTAGTCATAAAGTTCAGAGAAATATATATATATATATATATATATATATATATATATATATATATATATATATATATATATATATATATATAGATTGGGTATGTATGTATGTGTGTGTGTTCATTATTAATATGGCTTCCAAGTATGTACAACTGAGATATCCCCTTACTTTAAAGAAGCATATACTGCACTTACATATGATGGTATAAGAAACACTACAGTTTATCACTGCTTAGTCATGTGGTAGCAAATCTGAAAAATAGGATCACAAGAAACTGCCATTTATTTAATAACATGATTTGCAATTATGCACATATAGAGTATTTAAGTGTTTTCTTGATTAGTTGTCTGGACGTAAAGTACTTTTAAGGTGGGGTCACTTTCTGAACCCTGATCCCCAGTAAAGTAACCATCAAGCCTCCATACAATCTGCCCAACTGATCCATTTGCTCACCCAGGAGGTAACAGCCCTACTGTCCATTTATTCCTCTCAGGAATGAGGGTCAGGTGACAGACGTAGTAACATCATCCACACATGGATTCAGAGGTATTTTCAGAAAAGCACTAACCAGTTGTCAATTGCACAAGCTCACATCATCCCAATGGATGATATGCAATGACCGTACATGAAAGGCATATCTCCAACTTCTGCAAGAGGCATTCCCACAATCTGCCTGGTCATTTGAAGGAACAAAAACAGTAATCCCTGGGATGTAACATGGAGACTGAACTTCTGGGCAAGCATCCCATACTCTCCCACATGACATAAACAAGCAGGTGCTGTCTTCATCATTCATCTCTGTCTCATTCTTCTCCTGAGCTGCTGGCTGAACTTGGGCTTACAGGGCTGTAGTCATGGCTTTGCCTGTCTGTGCCACAGAGCTGGCCATCAGGCCTAGAGTACTTGCACTCGGCAGATTGGCTGAAACAGTCAGTTCTCACACCACATTCTGCACCAGTAGTAGCCTAAGGATCAGGCCTCCTCCATTAATCAGGCACAACACAGAATTTATTTGAACCCCAAACTCAGAGGGCTAAATTTAAGATTCTGAGAGGACACTTGAGAGGTTTTCTGTGACTTGGGTTTTGGCAATAATACTTAATTCCTGCTGACCTTCAGCAGCATGAGGTCTGGAATCTGCCATTTTAAACAAATGTTTCTTATTACTACAGCACAGACATAAATCAGGCCATTCCACCAAGTAAGAGCTCAGTAAACCTGAAGAACCAATCACTGGGCTTTGTATCTACATTTTACTCCCCATAAATTTTGATTCATCCTGTTACTTTCCTCTTTTCTCAAAACAGAAAGCTTTTGCCATTTTTTAAGAACTTAATTGCATTAACTATTAATCATTAACTCAGTGTCTGTTGATCTGTCTGTCTACTATATGGTACTAGTAATGAAAAAAAGTATGTAACTTCACTTCAAAATGATGACGACTGATTAATAACTGCGATGCAGGTAAGCCTACAGATTCTAGTGATGTAGTCCTGTGCTTAAAGGTGCACAAATAACAAACAGATGAATGAAGGTACAAAATTTATTGAGAATATTCTCTGCTCTTTAGTATGTAAAAAAAAAAACTACGTGAAGTTGCTGATAACTTGAGTCTGAGGTGCTCTCTCTGGTGATACCCTTCATGAAAGCATAGACAT
Organism: Protopterus annectens; assembly: GCF_019279795.1. NCBI lineage: Eukaryota > Metazoa > Chordata > Ceratodontiformes > Protopteridae > Protopterus > Protopterus annectens. The sequence goes on from NC_056741.1 coordinate 1,101,423,972, forward strand.
CTTCAGATATGTGGGTATGTGGCTGAACCCTATTCATTAAACCATGCAGCAGCTTTATTAGTTACAGGGTCAGAAGACAATTTAATCTGCACTGGAAGATTTCTGTGATTCTCATAGTCTGCCCTAGTGAGCCTGAAGCCAATAGTTATGATATCCCAAAGCAAGTATAACGAAGGTTAGTATTAACCTTCCTCTCAATTGTATCTATAACACGGTCAGTTGATTCGTCTGACATCAGAATACCTGATAATCAACATCTCTAAGTCCCCTCTCCCATACTCTCTGTCTCTGTGTATATATATATTAAAAGGTTTGTTGATGACATGTTCCTTTTGTGGAAGAGTGATGTTAACACTCTTAAAAATGTTGTTGCTGCTTTACATCTTAGTGCAGGTTTTTAGTATTTGATGTCAGCTCATCATATGAGCACGTCAATTTTTTAGATGTGGATGTTAAAATTAGCAATACTAAATTTGAGACAACAATTTATAGGAAAGATGTACAAGCCATGAGATTTCTCCATTATAATAGTATGCACCCAAGACACATATAAAAAGGTGCGCTAAAGAGTCAGTTTATAAGAGCAAGCCATTTAAATACTGAAGAAGGGAATTTTGTAGAAGAGTTAGATACGATGGTTAATGATTTTCAGAGTAGGGGTTTTGCAGATGCATTGATTAATAGAGTGAGGAATTCAGTAATAGTTGAGAGATCAAATTAATTGAAACCTTATATGTATTCCAACGTAAATGTTGATACGAAAAATAGGACAGATTATTCTTTGGGCTATATGTTGAAGTATAATAGTCATACGGCTATGGTCAAGAACATTATATGTAAGAATTGGACCATATTACGGTCAAATCAAGACATTGGTACTATTGTTGGAGAGCAACCTAAATTTATATATAAAAGAGAAAGGAACCTTAAACAGATTATATGTAACAAAGATGTAAGAAATACTTATGTTAATCACCTCCTTTCGGCTTATCCCAGTTAGGGGTCGCCACAGCAGAACAATGGTCCGCAGAATGATTGGCAGTGGAGTTTTACATTGCCGAGTTGCCAGCCTGGCTGGCCCTCTATGGGTGAATAAAGAGATGCTGGCACGTTATACAGTAGTAATTATACAACTGTAGCTGCAGATATACAGCTCAACAGCAGTAATTATACAACTGCAGTAGCAGATATACAGTACTACAGTAGTAATTATACAACTGTAGTAGCAGATATACAGTTCTACAGTACTAATTATAAAACTGTAGTAGCAGATATACAGTTCTACAGTAGTAATAATACAACTGTAGTAGCAGATAGACAGTTCCATACACAAGGAGTAATTAAGTTTTGAAAATGACATAAAATGATGCAACAAATAAAAAGAAAACATACAAGTAGGTGATAAAATCAGGCAGAGCTCTATGCAATATATACAAAAATGTTATATGCAAGTTTAGAGAAACTGGAGAGAACTAGACAAGACAAAGTAACAAGAGGTGTTAGAACTAGTTTAGAGACTGGGTGTGGGAAACAGAAGAAGAAATAAACCAGTGGGAGTTAGAGAAGAATAGGTGAGGTTAGTCATGATTGAGTTATGTGACATGTCCTTTGTGAGGGTGGAGCATTTGGCTTGAATTTGCAGATATGAAACAAGATCCCTTCTGATGTAGTTTAGTCCTATACGTTCCCTGATGGATTGGGGAGAGGTTCCCAGAGAGAGGGGGCTAGTATGGAGAAGGCATGTTTGGTGGATTGCAAAGCGGATCTTGTGAGGAAGAGAGAGGCCAATTTGTGATATGTTTGTGATAAATTGTGTGCATTGTATAAAGATGTTTTTACATGCAGCTTAGGGAGATGGGGGGGGGCAAAAGTCTGTTGGTGTAGCAGATTAAAGATATGGGTACTTAGGAGCAGGGTGGATATTTAATTAACTGGGTGGCATTTAGCATTTTTGAGTGTAAAGAGTGGTGGCTTTAGGTGGAGAATTTGTAAAGGCATCAGCAGCTGGAATTTAAGATGGTTTGGAGTGTGAAGGAGTTATGCTTTCAGGTTACCGGGATTATGGGAAGGGCATATTCAAGCTGAGCTAAGAGAACTCCTTTGTTGATGGCTGATCTGTCAAAGGTACATACAGCTGCTTTAGTGACACAGCTGGTAATACAACCAAAATCATATGGTAAAAGGTGCTTTTTAACTTGTGTTTGCATGTGTTCTACAACATGTTCACACCACACTCATGAATGCCTGTAATAAGTTATTTGTACAGCTAATAGATGTATACTGAAATAGGTTGAAGACTGTAACATATGCAGTCTGTACTCCTGAAACATGGATTCAAATTCCAGTTAAAACATATCACTTTTATACTTATTTATGCCTGCAGTCCAGTGTATGAACACCACTCTCTTGTGTGTTTCATCTGTAGTATGGGATATGTATAGCTATGCTGTTCTTTCTTACATCTATATGTGAACCATAATTCTTGCACACCACACTCCTTTGTTGGATCTGCATATATTTACATGCACTACAAATGAACTTAACTTGAATGTTACTATAATATTAATATGTATGTATGTTTTCTTTACTTCAGTGTCCTTAAGTATAATTTCCAATATATGATGTCTTTATACATAGTTATCCCTGATGTTCAGTGTATATATTCATACTATGTCTTGGAACTTTTCTCCCTGGGATTCTACAGAAAATTAGATTTCTCAGCTGGAAATTTGCAGTCCATAAGACAGATAGATAGACTGACAGACAGACAAACAGAGAAATAAATAAACAATATCTCCAAGCATTTTGAAATCTGGTGTGCTTTTGCACCCCTTTTCCTATGCACATTAGTTCAATTCTATCTTCACCATAACCTAGGACATGAACTTGAGAAAATTGTTTTCTCCTCAGCATTCCAGATTTTCTGCTCAATAGTTAAGAATTACAAACAACAATCACTGATTATAAAAACTACAATGGCTTAATCACAGATGATTTTTTCCTACAGTTGTATGAGAGGCTCACCATAGTAGTAGATGTTTGACTTTATTTCTGTGTCATTTCTTGCATATGCATTATAAATCCTGGCTGGCAGAACTTGCCCAGCTAAGTTCAGATTTGATCTGTAAGTTGATGCCACTCACCTGTCAGCAACTGACTGGTTGCCTGAATTGCCAACAACATACCAAAAGGATGTAGCTAAGAAGAGGCTTTAGGGGACGTCTGAGTTTAGAATACCAGAGCTAACCCCCATCCAGAAAAATAACATATCAGGAAGTTTACATGACAGAAACAATATGCAATCCCTGTCAATTTATCATAAAAGCAATGTGTCAACAGAGATCACAACATGGAATTTACTGGAAAAGCTCACCCAGACTCTGCCACAACTTGCTGTAAGGGAAAGGTTAGTTTGTTTTTGCTTTCTTGTATTTTATATTGTTTCATTGCCTTCTCCTATTTTGTATAGTGTGATTTATTTTCTTTGCACTGTGTTTTACTTGTATTCTGCTTTTAATTACATATTTAAACTAGGAAAAAGACCAAAATAGAGCAGGTCAATTAAGGTCAATCACCTGTGAACTGAGGGTGGGGCTAGGAACTAAACCGTGTGTTTAAGGAGTAAAATAAAACATGTCAAGGGTTTACTGGAAAAGCTCACCCACATTCTGCTACAAGTTGCTGTAAGGGAAAGGTAAGTTTATTTTTGCTTTATTATATTTTGTATTGTTTCACTGCCTTCTCCTATTTTGTATATAATGATTTATTTTCTTTACAGCGTGTTTTACTTGTATTCTGGTTTTAACTGGATAAACTAGGAAAGAGACTACAGCTGTGTCTCTTGTGAGTCACAGAAATTGTTTTTATCCACTCTCCCATCCAGGTGTTGTTGGGTTTTTAAACTCAACTGTCTTTCTAGTTGCCTGCCAATTATGTTAACTTGACCACATATCTCTTTCCCTCTCTTCTTTCATTGCTGCTATGAGTAAGCACAATATTATCATTTTGCAAAATCACTCCCCTTCAATTATTTAAATTTATTGGCCATCCCACTGTATTCCATATAATCAGAATTCAAAGTGTCGACCCCCTTCCAATTTATCTTGCTCTTTGAAAATTAGCAGCTCTTCACTTAGATAGCTAAAGCTTAAGTTACCCATTGTTCATATCTAACTGCTTAGTGCACACTACAGCTCTTAGGATGCTATACCATTTTTCCATCTTACCTTTAAAATCTGCAACATCTACTCCAAGACCACCAATTATTGGAGAGCCCACATTCTGCTTCTCAGTAGTCATCTTGGGATTAGTGCTTCTGTTTTGCTACTGCTGACAGAAGGAGCATATAGAAATTTCCTGGAGACTGCTGATCACAGGAAAGCCTAGTAACTGTTTCATAGTGCTAGCTTGGAATTTGTTCTTATATTTTGCTTCAGGTGAGAGAAGGAGCAGAATGCATTGATTCCTGACTGTTTCTGGTTGGGCAGTGATTGATTGGCATTCCTGTTTGGCCTGGTTGCTATTCAAGGCATCTACCAGAAAAAGGCTACAACAAGCCTACAGACACTTGCATCATCTGTGACAAGACTGTGGATCACCAAACAGCCTGTGACCTGCTTCTCATCTTGGGATTGGAGCTACTGTTTTGCTTCTGTTGAGAGAAGACGCGAAGAACCACTGTATCCCACCATGAAGCTGTGCTGATACCAGCGCTAGTAGTAGCCAGGCAGTAGCCATTTAGGTGACTCCCCTTTTTTCATCATTCTTGACGAGCTAATTATTTCTTTTCAGTAAGTACTACTTGATTTGCTTCTAACTTCAGAATATCTGTCTAAATAATTTATCCATAAATCATCTGGGTCTACTTATTAGTTTCCCCTCAACTGTTTGGCTGTGTCCTGTACAGACAGATAGCTTGAGTTGACACTTTTCCTGTAAAAGCACCATTGAAATTTCAGCACTACCTAGTTATACATAGGACAACTAATTTGCAATGACAAGCACTGCTCCCAGAGTTGCAAACCAGATACTCCTGACATTACTTTATATTCTCATTCAAACTGTCTAATCAATAAAAAAAGTGTCTGTTGCCATGAAAATGAAGTTTTCCACTATCTCACTTTCAAGCTTGGTGGATATGGGCATCCTGAGGCAATGTAAAAATTGTCTAGTGTTTACTGACAACCAGTTAATTCTCAAATAAACTGGTATGGTATGAATGAGATATATTTACACAATGTCACTGAAGACAAAGCTTTCACATAAAAGCACTCCTAATGTCAATAAGGTTGTTAGTAGTACACACGCTGAACCCATCACATACAATTCAAAGCAGACACATAGACCCACATATGCTGAGACACTTAAATGTAACTTTCCTAAACCCCAAAGACCTCCTAAACGAAGTATGCACTCTTTTAAAACAACACCCCCATCAACACATATAGAAACATCTCACGGGTCCTCTACTTCTAAGCCCATAAGGCAAGCCACCACACAATCCAACATTCTGGTCATTGCAGACTCCTTTGAGAGCTACACTGATGTCCCACTCACCAGGCTGAGTAAGGCGAAAGTCATGGTCATTAGCTTATCAGGAGCCAAGAACTGCCATATTATGCATGGACTCAGGTCATTGGACCACAAGTACCAGCATGACTCAGTCATAGTCAATGTGGATGTAAATGACCTGAGATGGACCTCCCTAGACTATATGAAGAGAGATATCCTACAGCTCTTGGAATATGTGTCCCAAGCTGGTATTAGCCTAGCATTGAGCAGTATTTTACCTTCTCCAAGGAAGATGCCACAATACGAACAAAAAATAACCGACTTTAATAAGTGGCTTAGTTTCTGGTGTCATTCTACGGAGGTGAAATATTTGTCAGCATGAAAGGAGATGGTCAACAGACCACACTGCTTTGCTAGGGATAGTCTGCACCTCTCCTCTCTAGGCTTTTGAATATTAGCTAAAATATTGCCCCCATAGTGCCTTTCTTAGGCAAAGCCAAACTGAAAGTACCTCTGACATAGCAAATGAAAACCATGAAAATCTAAAGGTGCTATACCATCTAAACCCCTAACAAACTTATGTACACAGAACCTGCTCTGCGTAATAGCACTAAACAGTAAAACAATCAGTGATAAGAATCTAAACAGAAAACTCCACTCCCTAGAAGCTCGCTTCACCCTAGAGAATGCTGACATCTGTATGGTCACTGAGACATGGTTTAAAGCCATGAAAAGTACACCAACAGTGCCAGGTTACAATGTCTTCCAAACACCTAGACAAACTACTACACAGACAGGGCCGAAAGTAATTCCAGAGGGCCTGATAGATCATGTTTTATTTAGAAGGCATTCTGGGATATTGCCTGGGCCCATTGATGCAGTGTTCTTGGTCATAGAGAGAGAGCATTAAGGACCTGTTCTGTAGTGATAGCAGGGGGAGTTATATTTGATGGTATTTCCTGAGGGAAGGCTGAGGGGACAGAGGGTAAAGTTGGAGCTGAATTTGTCAGCCACTTTCTTTGGTTAATTCCCAGCAAGACAACTGTCTTCCAAGTAAGAGACTTAAAACAGTGATGCAAAAGACTCAAGGTGACTTAATTAACTGACCAGAAGCAAGGTTCAGATCACACAAGCAAATGATAATCCTCCTCGGTGACTTAAGATATAGAACATCTTTAAGGAAATGTTTGATTTTATGCCCCTAATTTCAAGAAGACCCCCATGAGACGAAAGCAGGTAAGCCAGAAAAATGAGTTTTGAATTGATGAATAAGAAATGCCTGAACTCAACAACCATGCAAGGTGCAAATCCACGTACAATATATCAAGATTATTGTTTTGGCACCAAATAGAATATTTCTTCCATTTAAACAATATTTTCTTTTGGTATGCTTTTTTGAGAGCACTACTTGTGATTATGCACTTTTTAGATCTCAAAATACCACTGCTGTTTAGTTGCATTTACATGCTGTTGATGTCCGAAGGTAAGTTTTATTATAGGTACTCAACTGTATTTGTGAGGTAAAGGGTGAGTTTCTAGCCTTGAAACACTTTCCTCTGTTCTCTGAGTTTGTCTGACCTTGATGTAATACATATGTTAAGATTAGGTTTCTTGGGAGGCACAGCCCCCTTGCAAAATTATTGTTTTACTGTTTGGTGCTGTTGTGCAGCACAGTTTTTATGTACATAATTTTGTTAGGGTTTAGATGGTATAGCTCCAGTGCTTTGTGTATCGGCTAAGAGAAAAGCAATGTTTCATAGTAAACCCTTATGGACCTTCTGGATAATGTGCAGCAACTCTGATGACAACAGTTTATTGTCTTGTGCTATAATGTAGATAGCTAGGCTTTCAGATGGAGATTCTGAAAGGATGGACAAAAATCCATGACATGTTACTCTAACAGAATATCCTCCCTGAGCATAAAGACAGACTGAGCTGTCTAACAGAAGGGAAACCTGCATCAGGAGACCTGTATCTGTTTTGGCAAATAAGAGGTCACTAGGATCACCCCAACTTTTTTCTTTCTTTCTGCCTTTAAAATAACCTTCGGAAATAAAAAAAAAAAACAGGATGGAACAAGTTCCAGTATTATGTGACAAAGGAGTATCTTGCAATGTCATCCAAAATTTCAAAAGCTAGATATTGTAATGGGATTCAAACAGATCTTTTTCCAGGACCCTGCAGCCCAAGGTCAAAACTGCAAAAAGAAAAAAAGAAAAAAAAATGCATTCAACTGTCATTCATGATCCTGAAGAACTTTTCATTTCAGGAGATCTGATGGAAAGTTTTGGTGTTGTGCGAGATTACTCAACATCAGATGAAGCATACTGGAAATTACCAGATCCCATAATTCCATGCCTGTCTTTTACAGCTGGTATGAATATATGCATCCTACTTGTTTATGTACTATACTGTCATTAAATTGTTCCTAAACACCTAAAACACCTTTCTTTGACAGTGCATGTATGTTTTAAAGAAAGGATAACTGCTAACATCACTTTCTCATTAGTGTGGAATAAAATATCCAATGGAAACCAGTTTCTAAAGAATCCAGGCCATATCTGTGTATGGCATGTTTGTTATCAAGACCTGGAATACAGAAGGGAAGAAAAAGGGTCTTCCTTATGCATCTGTGCTGCTGATACCCACTAATGGAGTTACCTAACCAAAGGAGTCACTGAGTCCAAAATATCCTCTGAACAGTCCCACAAATATGTCAAATAATGCCAGAACTTCCTGATGTAAAGTCTGACACTCTGATCCATTATTACACTTGCTGAAATGTGGTCCAAGATACTGAGAAAGGCTCTGACCATCATCATGTCTGGAATGAGAACATTTTCCTTTATTGACTCTGCTAGGGCTCCAAGAAACACACTGATATGCTGAGGTCTTGAGCTCCTAAGGTGAGGGTGTGGTGTAAAAGTGCACTGATTATATTATATGAAGAATTAAGATATTTCCTCTTATTTTATATTTACAAGGTTGCATGTCTAGATAAATGCCCTTGGCTTAAGCTATAATCAAATGCTTTTGTAAGCAAGCAGGCTTGTAAAATAAGACAAAATTATGAAAGCCACAAGAAATGTGAAGTTTCTTATACCTGCAAAGATATTAGCTTTTTTTCATTAGCAAATGTTCAGTAGGAGTGAAGAAGTCTGCAGCTGGAGGCAGTTAAACAACCTGTTCTTCAAGAAATTTACAAAGATTCATTGCTGAGTACTATCATAAGAGTTCTGAGCATTATTTGCAGATGAAAATGAAACATTTAAAGGTACAATGGCATGTAATTCAGTGAAGAATAAAGTTTAAAATTGTGGGAAGTGAATAAAGGAGACAGCAGCCTCCCTAGCAGCCTTAATACTTTAATACATTTAATAGAACAGTGTACAATTTAGTTTTATTTAAAGATAGTCAGGGCAATTTTTAGGGCTAAAATTTAATGTTTTATAAATGTATACAAACTGTTTTTCATTTGTGGGAGATGAACAAAGATTAGTAAAGAACAGGCAGCAATCAATGTAAGTGAGGGCACAGGCTACAGCATACACTTTAGCATGGGTAACCTTAGTTTTATATTAGATAATGCCTGTAACTGCAGCTGTTGATTTGGGGCAATTGATCCTTCCAGGAGAGTTAACTTCATTTTTTGAAGATGTTCATAGTTTTGTGTACTTATTTTATGTTAATAGGGAAATGAGTGTGTTCTGAAAATGCATTTATTTATTTCATGTTTTGATTGTTTGTTTTGTTTGAGGTTTTTATTAAAAGAATAAGTTGTGAAAATATGACATAGGTTCAAACAGGAGATGAGAAGAAACAACTGTGTAAAAGATTAGCCTGCCAAACAGTGTGTGCGTGTAACACAAAAGTTGGAAATATGCATTCAAAAAATGGTCATGTATAAGAGGTGGGAACAAATAATGGCTGTACTATTCAAATTATCTTGGAATGCAAATGGCCTTATAGGTATAGACAACATGGAAAGAGTATTACATTATATTAAGAAATGCAGAGTGGAAATAATGCTGCAGGAGACACATTTGGAAAGAAATGAGTATGGGAATTTGACAAAGAAAGGATTTCAGGTTGGGAATTCAGCAGAATATTGGGTACCAAGGAAAAGACCAGTAATTATACTAATTGTTAGAGGGGCTCCAATAGTGATACAAGAGGGAAAAAGACAATAATGGTACATTTTGTGGTAGCAAGGTGCTATTAGCAAGGGAGAAGGATTACTCTGGCATGTTTTTTATATTCCACCAAAAACTGCTATTATGGAGCTTAAGAAATTTTTGGGGGAAATAATCAGCTTTCAGTGAGGAATATTACTTATAGGTGGGAACTGGAACTTGATTTGCAATAATGAGGATGTATCAGAGGAACCTAAAAGGGAAAATATAACAAAGAGGGTTGATTTTCAAAGACATTTCTGAAAATATTTGGTATGTAAGATGTGAATTCAGTAGAGGAAACTCAGAAATAATTTACATATTATTCCCCAAGGTACAAGAACTGGGATAGACTAGACAGAAATTATATTTCACAGGAACATGAGCATTTAATAGAAAAATAGAAAACTTTGATGCACATCCAATAACTATTTAAGATCATGTACCAATAAAAAACAAGGTAAAAATGAGACACATCCACTTTCCCACCTACCTGTTAAAAGAGAGTCATTTAAGAAATGAGCAAAAGAATTTATCTGAGAGTTATTAGGGAAGATAGAAATATTTTCAGAAGTTAAAGCTAGTATAGATCACATCATGTGTATGTACCTTTAAGAAGCATTTCCAGACAGAACACGTGCATATAAATATAGAGGACATGCTGGCAGGAGTGCCACTTTGCGAGAACAGCCAGAGTGTTAACATGTATGAATGCAGTAGTCAGTCTATTTACAAGTTTAAGTTACAAAGCCTCATTTTTGATGTGTTTGTGTGTTATAAAGCTGCTTGAACAGAACCCACATCCACTTGTCTGTTTTATCCTGACCAGACGAGTGACATGGTGTCAGTACCGGAATAAACAAGACTACTTCTTTGAGCCATTAGGTGCAAAGTGGAAGGTGAAGTCAAACCAAGCAGACTGAGTGAGACAGAGCACAGATAGATGAAAAGGGGCCAGAAACAAGCTAAAGGTAAAGAAAACTATACAAATGATTTATTTGGCAAAGAAAATGAAATGGTGCATTAATAAGGCACAAAACACATTATTAATCAAATGAGTAGCACAAAATGTATTATTAAGAAAACAAAAAGCACAAAATGCATTTATTAATTAAATGAAATGTGCGAAACCACGATATTTGATAAAACAAGCAAAACTATTCATATGGGGCTCAGAATTATCTTTGGCTTACATAACGAGCATGTTTAAAGTAAAACGAGCACAAGAAAAGTATACTGAGCATGATAAAAGATTAAAAAGGCATAACAAGTACAATAAAAGTGCAAATTAATCTAAAAGGGCAAGGCGACTACATATTTTCAGTAAAAGACCGTTTTTGAGCACAAACTACTATTTCACATTGACTGAAGCCATTAAAAGCATAACTAGAGTTTGAAGTATCTCAGAGTGTGCAAATTGTTTGCAGAGTGTGTGCTTTATTATGGTGCAACTATTTCAAAGACTTTGCTGTGTGCAAAGTTCATGTTACAAAGTGCAGTCAAAATACAGCCATTTTGAAAAGTTTCTTGGGGTGTGTGCATTTATTCAAAGAAAGCCATTATTTCAGTTTGTTTCTTGTACTGCCCAGTTATTTTGCAAAGTACAGCCATTTTGAAAGGTTTCTGTACTGTATACAGTTTATTTGCAAAGTGCATTATCTCGAAGTGTTTCTTTGAGCTTTTTCCATCGTGTACAATTTATTCACAAAGTACAGTCATTTCAAGTATTCCTTACATTGATAAAGAGTGGTTTCATAAAGTGCAGTAATTTTCAAAGTGTTCTTGTGCTATGAAGATTTATTTGCCAAAGTACAGTTGTTTCAAAGTGTTTGTTGTGCTATTGGGCATAATTACAAATACTGGCATAAACAGTTCTGGCATATATTTATGTGTGTATGTTCATATATAATTTCAAGCACCTTCACCACTGTATGTTGATATGGCAGAGGTATTTTGAAGACTGTCACCACTTGTGTTTGATCATAATATAGCAGAGAACTGGAGAGTATTTGAGCAAGAATATGATATTTTCATACAAGAAGCTTTTTCTGATAAAGATGCACATATGAAAGCATTCATTTTGCTTAAATTAGCTGGGTCAGAAGCCATTGAAAGAGAGTGTTCATTTGTGTATGCACCAGAAGTATATGCAGGAGAAGGGGCTAATCATCATATTGTGGCACTGGCTGAATCAAGGGAAGACCCTGAGCACTTGAAACGTAAATTTAGAGAAATGGGTAATTCCAGACAAATGTTACATTCGAGAGGCACTTATTTTATACAATAGACCAAAGGCCAGGTGAAACTTTTGCAGCTTATATCACTGACTTGAGAAATAAAGCTCAAAAGTGCAGAATTGTTGACTTGAAAGATGAGTTAATAAAGGACGGGCTTGTTTGTGGTGTTAATAGTGCTGAAGTGAGAAAGATTTTGCTTCTTGACAGTGATTTAACATTGAGCAAAGCCATAGAGATTCGTCAAATCAATGAGCTCACAGAAAGGCACACAAATATGCTTACAAGTGATAATGGCATGGCTTCAGCAGCTTCTAGAGCAAACGTAGACAGCATGCAACACGTGGCAAGCAGAAGCAGGCCTAAGCACATGGCAGCAGCAGCAACCTCTGTAGGTGTGGCAGAGAGAACCCGGAGCTTTCTAGCAAGTTCTGAGAATAATTCAGTTAAAGGAGCATGCTCAGTACAGTACAAGAGTGGCTCAGTACAGTACAACAATGGTTCAGTACAGCATAAGGGTGAGTCAGCAAAACCCAAGTCAAGTCTTATTGTTAACTGTCGCAATTGTGGAGCCAACCATGAGTCTAAAGGAGAGAAGTGCTTAGCAAAATGCTAATGCCACAAGTGTAAAAAATAGAATAATTTTCAAAAGCTTGTAAATCACGCAAACCACATTCAGTTATTAAGAAAGGTCAATCAAAGAAGCACGTTGATCATGTAGAGAGCCACAACCCCACTTTCTATGTAGATGGTGTATCAGTGGTTGGTGAGAATGTTAATGCAGTAGATTTGTTGGCAAAAAACAAAGTATTTTGTACTGTCCTGATCAATGGTAAACCCATATAGCTTAAAGTGGACGCTGGTATAAAGTGTAATGTAATGTCAGCAGAAACATTTGATAAAGTGAGAGCTGGTGAACAACTTAATTTGGTCAATTGTGTGAAGCTTGTTGCTTATGGAAGTGAAGAGATTCAAACTGAAGGGTCAGTAGTGCATTCATGGTATTTGGCTGGGAACTGTTACAGTTTGCAATGTTATGCAGTCCAAAGACCTGTGCAGTCATTATTAGTCTCAGAGACAGTTTGAGAATGAAACTGCTTTCTTTTACCGAAGAAGTGCATCATGTAAGCACATGTCCCAGTTCCAGCTTCAGTAATGCTATTTTCTCAGAATATGCTGATGTGTTTGACAACAAGTAGGCAAATTTCCAGTTATGCACTCCGTGAAGTTAGACCCAGAGGTCAGACTAGTGGTCAGACCAGCAAGGAGAGTTCCAATAGTTATGCAGGACAATGTAAAGTCCAGGTAGACAAAATGGTGCAGCAAGGTATGATTTGTCCAGTCAAAGAACCAAATGAGTGGGTATCATCCATGGTAGATGCTCATAAGAAAAATTCAGATAAAATCAGAATATACATAGACCCAAGAGACTTGAACAAGGCATTAAAAAGACATCATCATCCTATGTGTACAGTTGAGGAGACTGCAACCCTCATGCCAAATGCCACAGTTTTTTCTGTCTTAGATGCAAAGAGTTCATTTTGGCAAGTGATGCTTGATCGTAAATCTTCACTACTGACTACATCCAGTACCCCATTTTATAGATACAGATTCCTCAGGATGCCTTTTGGAATACATTCTGCCAATGAAGTCTTTCAGTGTGCAATGAAGCAAATTTTTTCAGGCTACCTGTGTGCAATAATAGTTGATGATTTACTTGTTGGAGGCAATGGTGAAGCAGAGCATGACAGAAACCTCAGGAAAGCTCTGGACAGAGCACGTGAAGTGAATTTAAAGCTCAATCCTCTGAAGTGCAGATGCAGACTACCAGAGGTTACCTACGTAGGTCATTTATTAACAATTACAGGCTTAAGACCAGATCCTTCTAAACAAACAGCCATTCTTGAGATACCAGCTTCAGACAATGTCTAAGCTTTACAGTGTTTTCTTCGTATGGTTAACTATTTGGACAAGTTTATCTCTGAATTTAGTGAGTTATCAGCACCTTTAAGAGAGCTTACATGCAAAAATGTTGCATGGTCGTGGTTAAACCCAGAGAGCATTTGAAAACCTCAAATAGCAAATTGTTAATCCGCCTACATTAAGATACTATGATGCCCACAGACCAGTAATTCTTTCCTCTGATGCTTCAAAATTTGGTCTTGGCGCAGTTATTCTTCAGGAAGGCAGACCTGTTGCCTGTGTATCTACCCAAACTGAGATGCAGTTTGTTCAAACTGAGTAGGAGCTTTTGTCAATTATGTTCGCATGTTTGAAGTTCCATGATTATATTTATGGCTGAGCAATCTAGATAGAAACAGGCCATTGACCACATTCTCTATTTTAAAGAAGCCTATGCATTCAGCTCCAGCGAGACTACAAAGAATGATGCTTAAATTACAGAAGTACAATTTCAAAACGGTCTATACAAAAGGTAAGCTTCTTTATCTGACTGATACCTTACCCAGATCACCCAGAACTACTATGGAACAGCTTGATGCAGAGAATTTAGGCTCTGATGTTATGGAAGTGTGTGATTTTTCTACCACAAGATTTGATGAACTGAGAAATCATACAAAGACTGATCCAATTTTGCAAAGGCTCAACCACTACATCAATGTAGGATGGCTGTCAAAGCAATCCACCAGAAGTACAACCTTACTTTCCAAACAGAGATGAGATGCTGATGGAAGATGATATAATTTTCAAAAGTCCAAAAGTTGTTGTTCCTACTTCCTTATAACATGAATACATTCAGATATTGCATCATGGTCACCTAGGTTCTGATTCTACCAAAAGAAGGGTGAGAGGACTACTATTTTGGCCTTCTCTAACAAAAGACATTGATAAAGTGCTTTCTTCTTGTTCACTGTGCAACAGTACTAAGCCACATGTCAAAAAGAGCCACTTCAGCTAAGCCAAATTCCTGAACTTCCTTGGTCAGTAGTAACAAGTGACATATTTGAGTGGCACAGTCAACATTACTTAGTGTTGGTAGACTCTTACTCATACTGGTTTGAGATTGATTTGCTACCTAATCTAACATCCAGTGCTGTTATTACTAAGATGAAATGTAATTTCTCAGTCCATTGTAATCTACACAAAGTTATTTCAGACAGTGGTTCTCAGTTTACCAGTCAGTTGTTTCAGAGATTTGCAAAATAATGGGACTTTATCCATGTTACTAGCAGTCCTGAATATTCCCAGTAAAACAGACTTGCTGAATGTGCAGTACAGAGTGCAAAGCAATTACTTGAAAGGTCAAAGCATGACAATACCAATATCTTTTTGAATTTACTCAACCTCAGAAATATACCCCGTGACAATCTACTAGGTTCGCCTGCTCAAAGACTTTTATCTAGACAAATCAGAACATTGTGTATCAGTTCTAGTTTGTTGCTGCCTAATGCTAAAAACAACAGAGCAATCAAAGCCCAACTTTTTAAGAAGCGTTCTTCTCAGAAGTCCAGCTATGACAAAAGGAGAAGATTTCTTTGGCTGTTAAAGAAGGAAAGACAGTGAGGATGCAAACAGCAAAAGGTTTTGATCAAACTGATCAAGTGAGAGGTATATGTACTGAACTGAGAGCCTACTTCGTGGAATCAGAGGGTATTGAGTACAGCAGAAACCACAGACATCTTCTTCCTGTATCAGAAACAATATTGCAGCATCGTACCTGTGATACAGACTCCAGATCTCAGAGCAGCCCACACAGTGTTCATGCCAAAGAACATGTCAAAGTATCCTTTTCTGTTCCTGATGATGTCCCAGATGTCCCCAAAGTTGAACATTCCTTGAAGACAGTCCCCTTTGCTAGACCCAATTCTGACTTTTATATTACACCATCAAGTCGCATTTCAATACCTAGTGTAAAATATGCAGCAACTTGGACATAATTGTTTTATATCTGATGTCATATGATTGCATATAAAATGATTAGTTGTGTATAACTGCATGTCAAAAAGATCATTTCTGTAAATTACATGTCATTGAATTCTGTCATTTCATATCAGGACTATTTCTCAAAGAGGGAGGACGTAGATCAGAATGTGTGTATGTACCTTTAAGAAGCATTTCCAGATGTAGCACATGCATATAAATAGCGAGCGCGTGCAGGTATCAGTGCCATTTTGAGAGAACAGCTAGAGTGTTAACATGTATGAATGCAGCAGACAGTCTGTTTATAAGTTTATTTAAGTTACAAATCCTCATTTCTGATGTGTTTGTGTGTAATAAAGGTGCTTGAACAGAACCCACATCTGCTTGTCTGTTTTATCCTGACCAGACGAGTGACAGCTAGTGAGTGGGATAAAATTAAAATGGAGTTGAAAAATAGGGTAGAAAGAAAAGAGAAAGATATGTGGTTAAGATAGGAATTACTTAGAAGAGTTAACATAGGTTAAAGTATTGCAGAATAAGGGGAATCTCATAGAACAAGAAGAGCTGCAAAAGCAGAGTGGTAAAGTGAAACTAAGGGACTATCTGGATAATATGCATGAGTTATAAAGATTGCTGTTAAACAACTACATCTGAAACTAACTCTAGAGTACAAAACTTTCAGCACAAAGACTTAGGCAACAAAAAGTAGAAAGAGCTGTCTCTAAACTTAAGGAGTATATAACAAAAAAGTAACCAGAGATCTTGTAGCGGTATTAGAGATATTTCCAAAACTTTACGAAAATTTATATAGAGCAGAGAAATGTGGAAATCCAGAAAATGCACAAATGGAAATACTTATGGAAAACTTAATTATTCCACGGTTAGAAGCAGATGAGGCCCAACAACTAATAGTTACGACAAGAGGAGATGAGGTAAAAATGGTGATGTAAAATCAATCTTCAGGAAAGTCTGCAGGAACAGATGATATTCTTGTGGAAGTTTAGAAGTTAAGAAGGAAGAAGGTGATAAACAGCTGATATATTTTGTTTACCAGCATTTTAAAAGCATGAGAAGCATCAACATCTTGGAAGAAAGTTTGGTGGCCATATTACCAAAAAATGGTAAAAACCCAGCAGACCCAGATTCATACAGACCTTTTTCAATTTTTAACCATGATTATAAAATGTTTATGTTTATACTAGCTAAAAGAATGGCAAAAGTGTTACCAAATTTGATAGCTATGGAGCAATGTGGTTTTGCCAAGTGGAGGCAAACATCTGACAACATTAATAAGAAAGATAGTGATCCACAGGGAAGCAAATGTAAGAAAATACTACTGTTGTTGATGGGTCTTGCTGCAGAGAAAGCATTCATCAGAGTAATCTGCGATTTTATGAGTGAGGCAATAGAAGCATTAGCATTTTCTGGCACAATAATAAGGTTAAATAGAAGGATATATGAATGATCAGAAGCGTGAATTAAAGTGAGAGAGTTCCTCTCTGATAAGCTATGTTTGAACAGAGGAGCCAGGCAGGGGTGTCCTCTTTCCCCTTTGCTATTTGCTTTATATTTAGACCCAATGGCAAAGAAAATAAGGGACTCAAAAATGCAAGAATATCACTGGCATAGTAATCAAGAAAAGTTGTCTTTATTTGCAGATGATATTATTTTGTACCCGATAAATCCAGAAAAGGACATCTCAGTGGAACAATTTAAGGCAGTTTCAAGTCTTTTGGGGATATAAAATTAATGAAGATAAAACAAAGTGCATTGCTGTAAATGATGTACCCACATATGAATTGGTTCAGCAATACCTATATTTATGGGGACATGATAAGATGAAGTATTTTAGAGAAGAGATTAAAAAGGCTTCTGTTGTGGCAGCTAAGGATATGTCAGAAGAGACTGAAGCAAAGATAATACAAAAACGGAGAAAATGGATGCTTTTGTTTGTGGACACTGATAGAAGATATAAGTAGTGAAGATGTAATTTTACATATGGGAAAGTTATATTTTTATCAATTAGAGGAAATGTTGTGGACAATAATTAATAAAAGAGATGAAGGAATTTATCTGGGATGGGAAGAGGGCAAGAGTTAAGTGGGGCAAGTTGATCCTTCCAGTAGAACAAGGTGGTTTCAGATTACCTGATGTGAAGGGATATTTTAGAGCTAAACAGTTAAGGCTCATATACAGTACATAACACAAGCAGAAGGTTATAAGTCAAAATGGATAGGGATGATGTTGATGATGATGAAGCGGGGGAAGTTCAAGAAATGAAGAGAAAGTGTGACTTTGGATATGCTCCCTTAAGCAGAATAATAACAGCCAGACATAATATTATATTAATAAAGTAGCAGAAAGTATTTTAAGAACTAAGCCAACACGAGACTGTAGAAAGGATATTTTGCCAACAGGGATGACTGCAAGTAGGGGTATAGAAAATAAGTAAGAGGGGGCTGGAATTTAATGGAGAAAACTGGCAAAGGAACCAAGGTACTGGGAGCAAATAATTATATAGGGAAGGTAAATAGAGTGGGATGAGGCCAAGAAGACATTTGAACAGTAGGCTAGGGACCGCCTTCTGCATCAGGAACTGATAAGAGTATAGGGAAAGAAAAAGGGATACGGGAATCTGAAGTGAAAAACCTGCTTTGGTTGAGGTTTTTGTTGAATCTGGGATAGAAGCTGCTGTTAAAAAAGGAATAATTAGCAGGGCATATACAATGTTTCATGATAACTATAAGAATCAATCAGAGAAGGTTAGAAAAAATAGGGAAGCAAGACTAGAAAAGCAATTTACAAGAGAATAATGGGAGGACATATGTATGACTTCCAAGTACGCAACAAAGTCTAGCAGGTTTATGATCTTTGATTGGAAGTGTTGGCATACGTATTTTTATACCGCAAGCAGACTTCAAAGAATTTTTTTGCGGGTAGATAGCAAATATCAGAGATGTGATGGGAAACAAAAAGACAACTCAGAACATATGTTTTGGGAGTGTAATGAGTTTGCAGATTTTAAAAATTCCCTACAGAGTACTCTGTCAAAAATATTGGGTGTCCAAATGGTTGTAACTAAGGAAATAATTTGATGTTGGAGGTGTGATGGGAAAGAAAGAGGTAACTGGCAACAAATGTTTTGGGAGTATAATGTTTTGGAAGATTTTTAAAAATTTCCTACAGAGAACTCTGTCAGAAATATTGGGTGAGCAAATGGCTGTAACTAAAGAAATGATTCTTTTGAGCTGGGACACAGCATCCGAATTGCCTAGACATATTAAGGTAAGTTTAAAAGGGAAGGAACAAATTACGTAGCTATAAATGAAAATTGGGGGAACAATATATAGTGAGGTTTAGGGTTTATATTATGTTATCGAAAAACGTGTTCATTGAACACGTTTTCATTCACCAATATAAAGGGAAAAGACTACTCTCTGAGCGGCCACTTCAGCGAATTTAAACGTTTGGTCATCATCAGGGATTTGCCCTTTTCCCCACTGTAGTGTAATTACGGCATTGGTATATTTAGTTAGGGTGGGGTGTGGGAAGCCCCCCCACTTTGTAAGGTTTGAAAGTTTGTTTTGTTTTTGTTTGGCCAAGCAATTTATCCCCTGGGAAAAAATTTGCTGAAGTGGCCGTTCGGAGATTAGTGTTTTCGCTGTACATTGGTCGACGAAAACATGTTCGATGAACACATTTTTCGATGACATAATATAGACCCAAGGTTTATGGGTAGGCAGGATTTCGGCAATTTATGTGATGCTGTAATGATGTGATATATAATGTATGTAAATGGGAAAAAATGTTAATATGGTTTCTTTACTTTCTTTCAATGTATATTTGCCTATGTCATAACTGATACTTTAATAAAGGTACCTAAAAATTTTGTGGCTGTTTTTTTTTTTTTTTTTTACTGATAAGGGTAACTTCTGATGTGTTGACTAGCTAGTGGTATCTGTTTGTCTGAGTCTGACTACTCAAGTATACATTACCACCAGTTGTTATATTCAATCTAGCTTATTTTTCTAGGACTGGAACAGTAACCAGAGTTATCCAGGCTTCTGTTGGATGTTATCAGTTGTACCATAAAGCAAAAGATAGATGTAGCCAGTAGAGGCTCATGGTACTGGACAGCTGGGCCCAACACTGCCCAGCAGCAAACTTTTTCCACCAATCTCAGTTGGTGTTTCATGCTGTTGTTGAGGACATCAGAAACATCACTCAACAAGGTTCTCATTGGGCAGCATGAAGCAGTGAAGAGTTTGCCAATTGGTCCACACAGTCTCATGTGACTGAGATTGCTTGAGTCTTAGATGGAAGTAAGTGTGGGAGTGAGGAAGAATGAGAGAGGGAACAAGTTTTTTTTGTTTTATTTATTTATTTTTTAAGTATAGTATTTTTACAGGCAGTGTGATTGCTGCTGTCAGCATGTAAGAAAGTAAGAATAAGTACTTTAAGTGTTTATATGTATGTATTATGTATGTATGTACACATGTACGCATATGTGGGTTGTAAATGCTCTCAAATATTCCTGATTTCATGGAATGTTTCTGAATTTCTGCCTCATAATTTGGTCAGCTCCTCCTGAAGTTTGTGGATTTTCTGGCAAATTTGTGAAAATTGTAGTGACTAAATAATGAGACATGCATTTGAATTTCAGATTTAACAGCATTCAAAAAGTATGTGAATGGAAAGCCTTTAAGCTATCAAGTTTCTAAGTATATGTAACTGTGCCTGGTTTTGACCTATCGATCACAATTAGTTTTCTCCTTGATTCATGAGATAAGAGGTTAAATGGTATAGGGGTGCAATGACTTGCATACTCTAATTTGGCAGCAAAGAGCTGGCAAGACAAATTCCCTGTATGGTAGTTACTTATGTATGTATATCCATTTATTTGGCTGCAACCAAAGATCTGAGGTACACAGTCATACAGGAAGCTTTAATTAATGGCCACATCTGTGTGTGCATTTGTGCGTGTGTGTATGTGGGTGTTTGTGTGTGTGTGGAAGGCCATAGATTTATTTATTCCTTTGTTGACCACTATCAGCTCTCCCTATTTTTACAGAATGCTTCTGATTTTTTGCAGACTGCCTCCAGGCCCTATCCCTGTATTCAGTTTCCTACAGGCTTTTCAGGGGAGATCTATGCCTGGTATATAGGACATTGTCAGACTCCACACTGATGGACCTCCTGTATATCCACAAAACAAACAGTACCAGAATTACCCATTCTAAAGACTTAAACCTTGTCTGTGACATAAATAGGACCTGCTGGAGTAACAGGAATGTATCCCAGAGACTACCCCATCTCTGGAACAGGTTCTCCATCCATGTGAAGCAGAGTTCCTCCCTAAACCAATTCAAGTGTAACTTGGTTAACTGGATGGGGAACAGGAAATTCATCCATGGTTTGGCACCTATGTCTCTAATGGACACAGGTAACCTGTAAATGGTTCATCTCCCAGGCCCCTGCTTGTAAATGTTACATCTACTAAGCCCTTGCTTACACTTATCAAGGGTACCAGAACTTGTCAGAGATTTGGATGCATGGCTAGGCTTAAAAAGGCCCTTGTGGTCGTTAGCCTAGTAACCACTTATGAACCTACGAACCTGTAAATGATCAAAGTCAAAGTCAACTTTATTATCATTCAGACTCCACAATAAGTGCAACTGAATGAAATTATGTTACTCCAGACTCTATGTGCAAACATCTAACATATAAAGCAATTTGCATTACTACATTCTGACATTCCTGCTACATAATATTTACTGTTTTACATTTCAACAAACATTTACTAAGCTAAAGAGACACAGTATTTGTTACACATACTTTCATGTACAGGATTCTGTTGGCACTAGTCTAAGGAAACACGATATTTATTGCACAAAATTCCACAGCTGTTTCTTATTGGATAGGATGCTATCTCAACATCAGTGGATATTGCACAGAAATAAAATTATACTCTGTTAGATTAATTTTACAATGTATTTAAGACCTTTTATGGTTACTGCACACAAATATACTTCTCACTTGTTATATTATCTACTGTCCCTGATGACAAGAGAGATGCAAGTTGCTACTGGAGTTCAGTAGCCTGATGTCCAGGGGATAAAAGCTTCTGCTAAATCTGGCCATTTTGCAACATATGCTATGATACAGCCTCCCAGAAGTTAGGTATAGGAAGAGTCCATATGTAGGGTGAGTGCAGTCCATGACTATTTTCCTGGCTCTGTTGAGACAGCAAGACTGGTGCAAGTCTTGAATAGATGGTAGAGTGGTTCTGGTAATCTTTTCTGCTGCTTTCACCACTCTTTGGAGGGACCTGCGGTCTGTAGTGGAGCAGCTGCCATACCAAGCTGCAAAACTGTTTGTCAGGATGCTCTCAGTTGCGCTCCTGTAAAAGGTCATTAGAACAGGGGCTGGTAGATTTGCCCTTCTCATCCTTTGCAGAAAGAGTAGGCATTGCTGTGCTTTCTTGACAGTGGTATTTCTGTTCAAAGAACAAGACAAATCTTCCAAGATGTGCACCCCAAGAAACTTGGTGCTTTTTACCCTCTCCACTATTTCCCCATTGATTGTGAGTGGGGAATGTTTCTTATGGTTTCTTTTGAAATACACGATTACCTCCTTGGTCTTATTCACACTGAGTGCCAGACAGTTGTTGTTTTCCAGGTGGTCCAACAATAGATGGAGTGCCAGTGAAATAGCATCTACCGTGGATCAATCTGGTTTGTACGCAAATTGGAGTGGGTCAAAGGATGACAGAAATTTAGATGTTAAGTGGTCCTTGACCAGGTTTTCTAGGCCCTTCATTATTATGGAGGTGAGAGCCACAAGGCGATAGATGTTGAGGTCCTTTGGTGGAGACTTCTTAGGCAGAGGTATTATGGGGATGTTCTTGAAGAACCTGGGAATAATGGCCTGTTTCAACGAGGTATTAAATATGTCTGTGAGTACATTTGTCAACTGCCAGAGTCTCTTAGGACACTTCCCAGAATGTTATCAGGACCAGCCATTTTTCTCAGATTTATCCTCCTCAGAGTTCTATGAACATCAGTTGGATTTAGGCTGAGCACGTCTTCTTTTTGACTTCTTGGAGCTTTCACTGGTTTTGTGTTATTTGCTTCTTCAAACCTGCTGAAATACATATTGAGCTTGTTCAGGAATTCAGTGTTGTCCTCACACTGAGAAGACGTGGGGTTGTAATCTGTTATAGCCTGAATTTCTTGCCACAGTCACCTCGCGTCCTTTTCTTCAGAAAGCTGCTTTTTGAGTTTCTGACCATATGCCGTTTTCGCCTCTCTCACACACCCTTTTTTAGGTTCGTCCTAGCATGCCTGAGCTCATCCTGGTTTCCTTCCTTGAAGGCAGCGTTCCTTACTTTCAGGAGCTCACATACTCTACTTGTGAGCCAGGGTTTCTAGTTGGCCCATGTGGTGATGCACTTGTTGACTCTTACATCATCTACACATATGGATATGTAATCCAACACAGACTCTATGTACTCCTCCTGGTTGGTTTGCTGATTTGCAGTGGCCGCCTCTCTGAACACAGTTCAATCTGTGCTTTCAAAGCAGTCCTGGAGCTCTGACACTGCTCCCTTTGGCCATACCCTTATTTGCTTTTTGGAGGGTTTTCCTCTGGTTAGTAATGGTCTGCATGCTGGAACTAACAGGATGGAGATGTGGTCTGAGTTGCCCAGGTGTGGATGAGGTAATGCCTTGAATGCAATTTTAAGACTGGTTAGACTTTATCCAGTGTGTTCTCACCATGGTTGCAAAATCCACATGTTGGTAATATTGAGGAAGGACTGACTGCAAGTTGGCCTGGTTGAGGTCTCATGCTATTATGTGCACATTTTCTGGATTCTGATTTTGCAAATCACTGATCTCCTTGTATAGGGTAGCTAGTACCTCATTTGTATTAGCACTGGGAGGGACTTATACAGCTGTAATGCTTACACCATTAAATTCCCTTGGCAAGTAGAGGGGTCTAAATTATAGTGACATAAACTCCATGTTTTCAGGGCAATGGGTGGAGATTATCTGGCAGTTAGTACACCATCTGTTATTTACATAGCTACACACCTTTCCCCCACATGCTTTTCCACTGAGAAACTGTATCTTGTCTGCTCTGAATAATGAGAGCCCTTCCAGATATACTGCACTGTCATTTATATTAGAGTTTGATAAGGAATTACCAGCAAGAGTACCCAAATCTCTTACAACAGTGTCTGATTGGATGGGTGCATCTCCTATATGGTAAGTGAATCTGTTTTGTTTACCAAAATTAACTACGCTACATTTCTTTTTTACATTTAGTTTGAGATCACTGTCCTTGCACCAGTTAACATGGTGTACGCTTTGCTGGAGCATTTGTCAGTTAGCTGAAGTCTGAATAACAACACCCACTTTACAGTCTTCTGGAAACTTAGTTAGCCATAGACCAGAAGTGCTGGTCTGAAGGTATGAGAAATATATGCCACATAGGAGAAAGCTCAAAACTGAGCCCTTTGGTACACAGCTGATCATTTTTTTGCTTTCAGAAGTGTTACCTGCTACTCTAACTACATGGGTTCTGTCATGCAACCAGTTAGCTATCCATCAAACAATATAAGAATTTATATTCAGATTTAAAGTCTATCAATAATGCCTGCAAGGGGAAGAGTGTCAAAGGCCTTTGCCAGGTCTAGATATGCAGTATGCACTGTATAACCACTATCCACTGCTTCTGTTACTTTTACAAAGAAATGAATGAGGTTAAAGAGGCAGGAACTTCCCTTGATAATGCCAAACTGATCAGAGTCCATGTTTAAGCTATTTCTAATGTCCAAACTAATGAAGTCTGAGATAATGTGTTCCATAGTTTTACATATCAGGCTATTGAGACCAACAGATCTGTAGTTACCAGGGTCTGTGGCTGGGCCACCCTCATATAATGGGATTACAATGGCTGTTTTCCAGGCTTCAGTAATATCATCTGTGGAGAGACCTAGATTACAGGAGTTAAGTAGAGGTTCAAACAGGCCATATTTGGCAGTGAAAAACAGACAACCTGGTATGTTTTCAAGGCCCATGGATGAAGTTTTCTTTCTTTGAAAGGACTGAGGGAACTTATTCTATAGTAATAAAAGGGGTGGCTGGGATTGTGGAAACTGTGGGATAGCTATAACTCTAAGTGGAAATTTGAACTAAATTTGGCAAGAATATTAGCTATTTCCATTGGGCCAAAGAGTAGAGTACTATTGTGGACTAGTTCTGAACATTGCTGGGTGACAGTTCTTAACTTCCTAACATAGTTAATGAAAGAGTTGGATTTTTTTTTTTTAGTGGCTATTTTAAGTTCATACTTAGCTTTGAGCTTCCTAATGGTTCCCTTAGGTAGAATGAGACCTCTTATAAGAATTAGGAGGTTTCTTTCTCTGTTATATAATTTATTTATACAGGTACTCCATCACAGGGGGTTGAGTTTAAACACATTATATGTGTTAGGGAATGCCTTATCAATAACAATTTAAGTGAGGGTAGAAGTCAGAGGTATAGGTAGCAGCTTTATCAATAGGATCCTTCAGTGGAGAATTACAGTAGAATTCAAATAACTGATTAAGGTTTGCTTTTGAGAAGTCCCTAAACTAATACAGAGCCATTTACAGTAGAATACCACCAGTTTTGAAGGATAAGGTCACTAAATTATGGTCTGATTTACCAAGACATGATAAAGCATACGGACATGTGCAAGAAGTGGCCATATTTGTGAGGACTAGATCCAGGATATTGGGGCACATACTAGAATGGTTAAGTGTTTGTGAAAGAGAGTTAGCGTTTATAATGTCAAGGAAGCACTGGGCATGCTGACTATTAGCTGTGCAGGTCAGACAGTTTATTGATGGAGAGTTAAAATCCCCCAGTAGAACTGTCTTGAGCTTAATGTGAATTTCAGCCAATGCACTAAGAAAGCTACTGTGCTCGGAAGGAGACATAGATGTTTTTCTATAGCTGGCTATGAGAGGGTAATTAGTCTTGATTAGGGTGATTTGGACTTATAGGAGTTCACTTGTGCTGTCCCAAGGAATTTGTTATGAGGTGATGATATCCTTGACAAATACTGGTACTCCTCCACTATTTCCAGTGGGTCTGAAGACGTGATAGGCATTATACCCAGGAACAGAAGGAGTGAGTTCATTTTTCTGAAATCATGTTTCTGTAACTATACATATATGAATGTGTTTAAGTTGTGTTCTTTCTGGATAATCAGTAAGGACTGCAGTCACTAAATAATGATGACAGACATTTGAGTTTCAAACTTAGCATGCTTTTTTGAAGACTGGTAATACAAAGCCTGTTATTCTAGAAAGTTTCTAAGTATTTAAGGGCGATAGCTTGTTACTGACATTGGGCTTAATCCACTAATATTTTTTTAGCGTTCTTCTTGAGTGATAATAAAAAGTTGAAACATATGTAGAGCAGGAGTTTGCAGTTGGTTGCCCTCTGTTCTGACAGCAGTGAACAGAGATGATAATAAATTCCTGTCTGGAAATTATTTCTGTATCCAGTCATCCATTCATTGGATGAGGTGTAGAGTCACAGTCATATAAGTGATTGTAATTGATGATCACATCTGTGTGTATTTGGGGGGTTTAAAACAAATTTCTCTGGCCAGTTGTTGTTTTTACTTTATTACATCCTGATATTTACAAGCAAAACGTGAAAACATAAGATAGAAATAATCTATGTGGATGGTGTGGGGCCATGATGAGGAGAATACATGGGAGGACACCAGGGAAGTGCAGTGCAGACTAGTCAGTAATGGGGGACCCATGGAGCCCTTTGTCTTATGCTCCATTTTATCAAAGGGTGGACTTGTTGATTGCGGTTAGACATCTAAGGGGCATACAGCCAATAAAGTGGCCATAATGGCTAGGCATACAGTGAGGCAGTCTGTGGATGAAAGTGAATGATGCCATCTGTTGACTGATCACAAACCATGATTACTGACTTGCTATAACAGAGTCTCTCCCCACTGCATTTGTCTCCACCCATTCAGTTGCTTTCTGCAGCACTCTGTTGCTTTGAAGTCACCAGCCCCCACTGCAGCTTGTAGCATTGAAAAGTATCATCTAGCTTTTACTGGAAATTATTGTGCATGTGTGTATGAGTGCAACAGTTTATTTACAGTACAGTTACAGTGAATAATCACAAACTGTAAGACAATGGATTTAGAGTAGCATAGGAGAAGGGTCTGTAACCCAGTCACTGGGGATGCACAAGCCAGTGCATTTCTTTGTGCCGGTCCCAAGCCTGGATAAATGGGGAGGGTTGCATCAGGAAGGGCATCCGGCATAAAACTTCACCAAATAATTAATGCGGACACCAGTAAATATTTATATACTGGATCGGTCGAGGCCCGGGTTAACATCGACCGCCACCAGTACTGTTAGCCAACAGGGTACTGGCAGAAATTGGGCTACTGCTGGCCAAAGGAGAAGAAGAGGCAGAAGGCATGGCCAAAGGCAGGAAGAGAGGAGAAAGGCTAGGACTGTGGTAGTGAGGGTCGGAACTTTGAATGTTGGCAGTATGACTGGTATAGGGAGAGATTTACCGATATGATGGACAGAAGGAAGGTTGATATATTGTGTGTGCAAGAGACCAGATGGAAGGGGAATAAGGCTAGGTGTATCGGAGGTGGGTTCAAATTGTTTTATCATGGTGTAGCTGGGAGGAGAAATGGCGTAGGAGTTATCCTGAAGGAACAGTATGCTAAGAGTGTTTTGGAGGTAAAAAGAGTGTTGGATAGAGTGATGTTTATGAAGCTGGAAATTGATGGTGTAATGATGAATGTTGTTAGTGCATATGCTCCACAAGTTGGGTGTGCGATGGATGAGAAAGAAAAATTTTGGAGTGAGTTGGATGGAAGTGGTGATGACTGTACTCAAGGGTGAGAGAGTGGTGATTGGAGCAGATGTCAATGGGCATGTTGGTGAAGGGAACAGAGTGGGTGAAGTGATGGGTAGGTATGGTGTTAAACAAAGGAATGCAGAAGGTCAGATGGTAGTGGATTTTGTGAAAAGGATGGACATAGCTGTGGTGAATACGTATTTTAAAAAGTGGGAGGAGCATAGGGTGACATACAAGAGTGGAGGAAGATGCACACAGGTGGATTATATCTTATGTAGGAGGGCCAGTTTGAAGGAGACTGGAGACTGTAAAGTGGTGACCAGGGAAAGTGTAGTTAGGCAGCGTAGGATGGTGGTTTGTAGGATGACGTTGGTGATCAAGAAGAGGAGTAGGAGTGTGAGGGCAGCACCAAGGATCAAATGGTGGAAACTGAAAAAGGGTAATTGTGAGGTGGAGTTCAGGGATGAGTTAAAACAGGCACTGGGTGGCAGTGAAGAGTTACCAAATAGCTGAGTAACTTACGGCAGAGCTAGTAAGGGAGACGGCTAGAAAGATACTTGGTATGACATCTGGACAGAGGAAGGATGACAAGGAGACATGGTGGTGGAATGAGGAAGTACAAGAGAGTATACAGAGAAAGAAGTTGGCAAAGAAGAAGTGGGATTGTCAGAGAAATGAAGAAAGTAGACAGGAGTATAAGGAGATGAGGTGTATGGCAAAGAGAGAGGTGGCGAAGGCTAAGGATAAGGCATATGAAGAGTTGTATGAAAGGCTGGACACTAAGGAGGGAGAAAAGGACCTATACAGATTGGCTAGACAGAGGGACCAAGCTAGGAAAGATGTGCAGCAGGTAAAGGTGATAAAGAATAATGAGGGAAACATACTCACAAGCGAGGGACAGTGTTTTGAGGAGATGGAAAGAGTACTTTTAGGGTTGATGAATGAAGAGAATGACAGGGAGAGAAGGTTGGATGATGTGGGGATAGTGAATCATGAAGTGCAATTGATTTGCAAGGAGGAAGTAATGACAGCTATGAAGAGGATGAAGAATGGAAAGGCTGTTGGTCCAGATGACATATCTGTGGAAGCATGGAGGTGTTTAGGTGAAATGGCAGTGGAGTCTTTAACCAGATTGTTTAATGAAATCTTGGAAAATAAGAGGATGCCTGAGGAATGGAGAAAAGGTGTTTTGGTACCGATTTTTAAGAATAAGGGTGATGTGCAGAGCTGTAGTAACTACAGAGAGATTAAACTGATCAGTCACAGCATGAAGTTATGGGAAAGAGTAGTGGAAGCTAGGTTAAGAAGGGACGTGATGATTAGTGATCAGCAGTATGGTTTCATGCCGGGAAAGAGCACTACAGATGCGATGTTTGCTCTGAGAGTGTTGATGGAGAAGTACAGAGAAGGTCAGAAGGAGTTGCATTATGTTTTTGTAGACTTAGAGAAAGCATATGACAGGGTGCCTAGAGAGGAGTTGTGGTATTGTATGAGGAAGTCGGGAGTGTCAGAGAAGTATGTAAGAGTGGTACATGATATGTATGAGGGTAGTGTGGCAGCGGTGAGGCCTGCAGTGTGAGTGACGGATGCGTTTAAGGTGGAGGTGGGATTACATCAAGGATCAGCTCTGAGCCCTTTCTTGTTTGCAATGGTGATGGACAGGTTGACAGACAAGATTAGACAGGAGTCCCCGTGGACTACGATGTTTGCAGATGACATTGTGATCTGTCGTGAGATTAGGGAACAGGTGGACGAGACCCTGGAGAGATGGAGATATGCAGAGAAAAGAGGAATGAAGGTTAGCAGGACTAAGACAGAATATATGTGTGTGAATGAGAGGGAGGACAGAGGAATTGTGAGGTTGCAAGGAGTAGAGGTGGCGAAGGTGGATGAGTTTAAATACTTGGGATCAATAGTTCAGCGTAATGGTGAGTGTGGAAGAGAGGTGAAGAAGAGAGTACAGGCAGGATGGAGTGGGTGGAGAAGAGTGTCAGGAGTGATTTGTGACAGACGAGTACCAGTAAGAGTGAAAGGGAAGGTCTACAAGAGGGTAGTGAGACCAGCTATGTTATATGGTTTGGAGACAGTGGCATTGACAAAAAGGCAGGAGTTTGAGCTGGATGTGGCAGAGTTACAGATGTTAAGATTTGCACTGGGTGTGATGAGGGTGGACAGAATTAAGAATAAGTATATTAGAGGGTCAGCCCAGGTTGGAAGGTTTGGAGACAAAGCCAGAGAGAAGGTTTGGACATGTGCTGAGGAGGGATGCTGAGTATATTGGGGAAAAAGATGCTAAGGATGAAACTACCAGGTGACAGGAAAAGAGGAAGACGTAAGATAAGGTTTATGGATGTGGTGAGAGAGAACATGCAGGTGGTTGGTGTGACAGAGCAAGATGCAGAGGACAGGAAGAAATGAAAACAGATGATCCGCTGTGGTGACCCCTAATGAGAACAGCCGAAAGAAGATGATGATAGGAGAAGGGTCTGTACAGCCCGGGCATACAAATCTGCTCTGTGCTGGTTCAGTGTAGCGCTTATTTGAGTGTGGGTGATGTGTGTCCACAGCTAAGGCATAAGTATATATTTTCTTTACCCCTTTAAAGGCCATTTTTGTTTGTTGTTTATCAATGTTTACTGAGGCAATAAAAGAAATCAAAGGACAGCAATGTCAGTCACTCACATAGTTGTACCAGATGTGTGGACCATGAGATCATAACCCTAGTGGCTTTCACATTAAGTCAGCATAAATCACTAAGATGTTTATATATATGTACACTAGCAGAGTGCTTACTCTCCCTGATATAAATCATAGTTCGAGGACAAACATAAATAAAATAACATTCTAGGTAAAACATGTTACATACTTAATAATAAAATGATTCTCAGTGATATGGAAAACATATTAGAAATTACTGCTTTAAATTTTAGTTACTTGCTTAATTGATATTTAAACATATTTTAGTAGTGGAAGTACATTTAACACAGTATTCCAATATATCTTAAACTATTTTATAGACTATGGTTTAAAGTATGTTAAACAAAATAAGTTTAGACAGTGCTATAACACATTCACAACTCTGCTACCCTCAGGAATATCATCTACAGATGAGCAGACCACACTCCCACTGTCCAGAGTAGCATTTGTTGATCTTAAGAAATCATCTGACATTATGTTAAACCTACTCTATGAATTTTCCACATGATACTAAGTAAAGTTACCTGTTACGGATGGGAAAAAAAAGCCTTCTAATAGGCACTATATTGCTAATTCACTTTCTGCTCCCTCATAAGTAACCACGGACATTTCCCAGAATCTTTTATTAGTCCTTTTTTTCATCACAATCATGTGATGTTAGATGGTAAACCTTTAGTATCTAGTTCCAGTTGCGTTCTTTTCTTGGGGGCGACTGCCACCCCCTTCCCCTGTAGTTTTTTGAGTTATATGTAACCTTCCCTTTTCCCATTAGTCTTTCAGACCTTCTGAGCACAGGAAACTCTTCTTCCGAAAGCAACTGTCCTATATTATCATTGTCATTAATATGATACACTTCATCTTGTTTTTCACCCCATTTCCCAAAATCCTTCCTATATACATTTCTAGGTTTGGGGTAATGTACTTTGTCCTTGTACTCATTTACATCTCTAGCAATTTTACCCAACTTTCTAGTGTGAATATCCTGACATTTTGATTCTAAATTTTTTAAAAGTTTGTGGTATTTCTCTCTTTCACTATCCACTGTGTACATCAAATCTTCTATAACAGCTTTATTAATTTTATCAATGTCTCTTTGCAGATTTTCCATTTCATTCTCATTATTTCTTATAATAGCCCTCATAATTCCATAACCACAATTGTCAAAAACAGTAATCAATTCATCATGAAAGGCAGTACCTTCAATAACATGATTTGGATATTTGCATACCCTAAGTCCCTTTGGGACAATGTTAATAGATAAACAATGTTTTAAATAACTATTGTCCATGTCCAAGAGTTTGTATTTGTACAAATAAAAGTCTAAGTCTTCTAACATAGCATTGTAGCTTTTTTTGTTAAACTTTGGAACAAGTGGTTGCTCAAAGTCGTATTTTGTGTTCAAAATACGTGTGACAACCTTGCCAGTACCTGAAGCTGCTAACACTAGTCAGTGACCTCCTTGGGTGGTTCCGTTGTGTTTGCGCTTCTGTTCTTGCATTAGGGTTGTCAGGAATATCGTCCCTGGTAATGTGAGGAAAACCATCCATATCAGAATCATCTAAAGGTGGTATTTCGTTCTGGTTAGGAACTGTGTCATTGGTGTTTCGAACGTTACGCTGTAAAGCATCTGGTTGAGCCTGCTGATTTCCTGGTATAAGCATAGCTGAAATGAACGTAGCCAAGGATTGGCTGAGTGGAGTAAGCAGGCTAATGAGCTGAGTGAGCTGCCCAACCAACTTACGAATTTCACCAGTCTTGGACCCTCTGGGACCAGGATCTGCGCTTGAAGGAAGCTCCATAGAACAAGACCAGAAAAAATGTAAAGTGGAGCAAGTGGCGCAAAAGTAAACCAAAACCAAAAGCTCAGCAAAAACTCAGCAAGCTGAGAACCTTGTTCTCAAGGAAGTCTGTAACAACAAAAATCTAAGGGTCATGAAACCAGACAAGGGTGGGGGTATGGTGCTAATGGACACAATAGTTTATGAAGGGAAGATGATGGACATATTAAATGACACTGACAAGTATAATGACACTGACAAGTATACTAGAGCCTCTATTAATGAAATCAACACAGCCAATCAAAGAATTCACAATATTTTATATGACATGTTGTTAGAAGGCTCTATAGACAAAGACACTTTCCATTACTTGTCAGTAGAAAAGCCCAAAGTCCCATGTATTTTTGGAATTCCCAAAGTACATAAGAACAACTTGGATCCCCCTCTAAGACCCATTGTCTCTGTTGATGGTTCAGTTACAGCACCCCTAGCAAAATATGTTGATTCAAAGACTAAAGGTATACTGGATTTCAATACAGCTGTGTTGAAAGACTCTTGGGATTTTCCACATGATACTAAGAAGTTGTTAAAAAGAATTCTAATAGTCACTATATTGCTAATTCACTTTCTGCGTAACCACGGACATTTCAGAATCTGTTATTGACCTATTCATCACAAGTATTCATGACACAGGCATGTTATGTGTGTGTGTGTGTGTGTGTGTAATTTTGTAGAAGGCAGCTTTGCCTAAAGGACAAATGGTTGTAAAAAATGACTGAAATTATATTTGACTGAATAGCCATTCCATTTCATGTGCAACCGTGGAGTTGCAATATGTAATTTAGGGGTTTGGGGAGCAGACCCCCCCCCATGTATGGACGGTGTAGGTGAGGCTTGCCCCCCTTCAAAAAAGCTTTTTTGTGGTGTATATGTTGTTTTCAACAGCCTTTTAGTCAAATGTACTTGCAATCAGATGTACCTTCAGTTATTTTTTTAGCTATTTCTACTTCAGTCAAAGCTACCTTTGATGAACTGATATACAATTATTTATCCATTCTCAACCCCTTTTTCCCAGTTTTGCACATGGGATTGGGGTGTCATTTCAACAGCGATAGTCATCTAGAGCCAAGGTTTACACTGCCAGGTGGCTAGCCCTGCCACTGCAGTTCTTCCACACCACACATGCACACCTATGGCCAATTTGGAGTGTCCAATCCACCTACAGCACATCTTTGGAATCTGGGAAGAAACCAGACCATGCAGATGAAATTAATATATATATATATATATATATATATATATATATATATTCAATATATACATAGATTCACTAGACAATCTCGAAATACTGAAATGTCGAATTTCAGTATTTTAAGAATGAATAGTGGAAAACCCACATACCTGAAAACCGCGAATAGCACAATCGTGACCATTCACACACACACACACACACACACACACACACACACACACACACACACACAAACCAGCACATAAGCACACACATATACACCTACCTAACTACACTAAAACAAACATAACAACAACACAAACACAACATAATACACAAACACATCTACCCTACTTATAATCAGGGGGTCAAGCCCCCCTGCACCCTCCCTAGTTATATATTCTAACTCCAAGGTCACACTAAACACACAAACACACAAAAAACACCACTACACACATGCACACATACTAAAATCCCTACCTAATACCCTTACACAAACACCACTTACCTGAAACCCCAAATAAATCTACAAACCGCACCACACATCACGAACGCAACACCATGATAGCAGATTCGACATTTCTGCATTCGACATAGTGCAGTTTCGTGTAACTGCACTTTCCATTATTCAGTCTCGATGTATTGAAATTCAACATTTCAGTACGTCGAGAT
Organism: Protopterus annectens; assembly: GCF_019279795.1. Classification (NCBI taxonomy): domain Eukaryota; kingdom Metazoa; phylum Chordata; order Ceratodontiformes; family Protopteridae; genus Protopterus; species Protopterus annectens. The sequence goes on from NC_056741.1 coordinate 1,101,458,046, forward strand.
TGTCTAGTGAATCCATATACCTATATACATAAACCCTCAGCAGTGGACATTTCATGCCAAATGAATGCATGAACAGCCGTCTGTATCTAGACGAGTGTTATATTTTTATAAGCCGCTCCACTGCTATAGTGGTGACCACAAAGTTTAGCACTAATCTAGAAGTCACTTATCTATTTCAAAATGCAGGCTCATCAAACCCAGCCAGAACTAAGTACTGTTATTTGTTATGGTGTCCAGGATCCTATGATCATTTCCTAACTGGCACAGTCTTCCAATATGCAGTAGTTTAAATCTTTGGAAATTGTAACACAGTTTAAATCTTTGGACTGCTGGCTGGTCCTGACCACTTACTTCTATCACCATCCTTATATTCCCTACATTAAATTATCCTTACAGCTAAGATCTGCAGCACACACTCCCTGATACTCACCTCTTCTTCTAGCTCAACACTTGTTAAATGAGTTTTCCTTCATCAGAGGATTACAGACTTGCTATAGTTTCCTCTGATATATGCATCTATTTATTTATTTTTATCAGCTCACTTATTAAGGATTCTTTCTTTGTTATACAGGTAGAATCACTAAGAGCAACCACATTTAACAGGAATGCCCTGAGAAAGGGGCATAATTTTTTAAACATCTTTACTGAATTATTACTTGCGACATAGGCAAATTTACATTTATATAAAAGTAATCAAACTGTATTAACAAGTTCATGTTTACAAACATTATATTTCACATATATTGCTACATATCAGTCAATAACCTAAGCAACATTACATAAATTATTTAATTCCTGCCCTTTCATTTAAACAAGAAACATCTTTATTAAACCATCACTTACAACATAGGCAATCATACATTTACATAAATGAAAACAAACCACACTGACACAATCCTAGGTGCAAGCATTTTACATCACAGACCATAATGGCACACTCCCAGTTGAACACATTATACATCACTTATAATCTACCCAATCATTTTCAGTCAAACATTGCATAGCTCACTTAAGTCCTGCCTTCATTTAAACTGCATTCCTCCTCTATATGTATTGTTCCCACAATTCCCATTTTTTCCCATGTAGTTTGCTCCTACTCTTTTCTAAAGATTTCATTTCCAACAGTTTCACCTCTGCACTACCTCCAGTACAGTTGGTGTAGATTTTGATTTCCATTTCCTAGTAATTATTTTTTTAGCAGCCGCCATTATTAGACAGAGCAAGGCCTCACCAGGCCTACTCAATTCCAATTCTGTATCATAGCTCAGAAAAATTGTCTCCCTCGTCATCCCAATCTGCCCACCCAAAATCTCAGACAATACATCCCACAGGGAATCCTTAAAGTTTGCCAGCTCACTGCACTCCTAGAAAATATTTTCCCAATTAGCTCTTTCTTCCTTTTCACACCTCCAACATTTGCTGTCTACCTCAGGAAAAATTATCTGGTGTGTACTTGAGGTATAAAAATATCTATGTGAACATTTCCAAGCAAAAATCCTAAATCTTCTAGATTTTGTTGCATATTTGGGAGACATACATATATCGTCCCATTGTTTCTTTGTGAATTGCTTATCCAATCTATCTTCCCAATCCTTTATAACCTCCTCTGATTGATTCTTATAGTTATCATGCAATATTTTATATGCTCTACTAATTATTCCTTTTTTAATGGCAGCTTCTATTCTAGATTCTACTAAAACCCAACCAGTGCTGGTCTTTTGTTTAGGACCACCCTACTTTTTTTTCACTTTGCCTATACTCTGATATCAATCCTTGAGAGGGAAGACAATCTTTAACATGCAGTCTAAATAAGTTCTTGGCATCTTCCCATTCTGTCTTTCCCTTTCTAGTTATTTGCTCCCAATACCGTGGTTCCCTTGCCAGTTTTCTCCAATAAATTCCATCCCCCTCTTGTCTTTATCCCTAATTACAGTCATCCCTATTGGCAGAATCTCCTTTCTCCATTCCCATGTTGGCTTAGTTCTTAGGATACTTTCTGCTACTTTATATATATAATATTCTGTGTGATTATTGTTATTCTCCTTAAAGGCCTGCATCCAAAATCCCAGTTTCTCCTTATGTCTTGAGATTACCCTGTTTCATCATCATCATCCCTTTCCACTCTGAATTATAGTTTTCTGCTTGTGCTATGTAGGGGCATCATTAGGATTTTTGGAGACAAATTCCAAGTCCAGTAGGTAGTGTCCACCCCCCCATAAACACACACACACACACACACACACACACACACACACACACACACACACACACACACACACACACACACACACACGTGTAACCCCCCCTCACTCAGACAGTACATGTTCTGGATAACTTACCTTTTTAATAACTGAAACAACTCTTAACATGGCAGGCTTACACAAAAATTAATTTAGCCAAGTTTATATAATTTAATATAATAAAAGAATGGTAGTTCTGACAGTCTTTTAAAATAAAATTTAAAAAGTAGCATTTTTCTATTGCACAAAATAAACTGTTCTAAAACTGTGAACACTTTGGCAAAGATGATGTATTCCTTATAACCTTTGTCTGTTTTTGTCAACACATCTAGTGGAAGTAACATAGAAGATAAAATAAAGTAACAATAATTATGCAGAGAGTGGAGGGTGTCTTTAAACTAAACATTTTACAAGATGGTATGCATTTTTCTGAGGAAGAGGAAGGAGAGTGGGTGCATGACTAGGAATGTTAAAAACTTTAAAAGAATAAGCAGGACATTAACATGTTGGACAGTTATTCATAGCAAAATGCAATGAGTAAGTGAGTTTACTACATAAAATAAAAACTGAAAGTTGCATGTTCAAAAGATAAAAAGAACAGAGAATAAAGGTCAGGATAACCGTAATTAGATAAAAAGTGTTAGGAACACCCAAGAGGAAGGATATGGGACTTTTCTTCTAAGATAGTGCCACAGAATATCTTTTCCTCAAATTGTCAGTGTTATGCATTCTCAAAATGCATGCTTCTAAAGCTGAGGAACATTAACCTGCTATTAAAAAGGTAAAAATGTAGATACAGGACTGAATTTGTTAATTTTCAAGTCTGCAAAGTAGATAATGTCTAAAGCAGCCTCTTGATCCTTCCACTGCAACTTAAGGCTCTAATTTTACCTGCAGGGGATTCGTGGATTTCTAATTTCCAATCTTGTCAGGCTAAAACTAAGCAAAATTAGTTTGATATAAATTAATGTAACAGAGTAAATAAACCAAGTTACTATTTATGTAGCAAGGGTACATGAGCAACTAGGTAATGACCAATCTTACCTAAAGAGGTCATCATTTCAAAATTCTCTTCCATCACCGCCTTGTACAATTCTTTCTCCTGAGCATTTAAGAGTTCCCATTCCTCATCTGAAAAAGTTACAGCCACATCTTCAAAAGTTTCTGGAAGCTGCAAAGAGCAAGAACATGAATAAAGCTAGTTAATAGGTAACCTTTTTAGGTAATTTAGTTTTATCCTTAGCAATGATTTTTCTTCATGTTTATTGTCTCCTAGGTGACATTACAGTACTTTTCCTTTCCTTTTGATCTTGATATTTCTCATACTCATACTGCCTTAGTCCTTTTGTAGCACTTTATTTGCCCTGTCTCCTACAAATACCTTGTAAGTCAAGTAGGCAAAATGGCTTCCTTTGATGGCTCAGTATGGAAAGTGCTACAGAGTGACATGGAAATAAGCAATGTTATAGCCAAACCTTTGGCTTTTATAAGAAGTATTTTGATTGCCGTTTTCAGTGATAGGAAAGCTATACCCTGTCTGTCTGAGTACACAGCACTATATTGATATAAGATTCAGCCTGCAAATGGATGACTGTCATAGTTTTCTGAGGCTTTAGCAAAGGACACATGTTCATTTCTATTACAAGGTACACAAAGACTTCAAATATAATTATATTTAGCAAGGGATGTACAGGGATTGTTTTTCACATGAATTTTTACTTTGATTTTGTCAACATTAATTTTAGCTTATTCAGGCTATTGTCAGCATTTCTGTGTTAACTGGTATAATATTAGTACTGTTAATATTGTGTCAGCATTTCTGTGTTACCTGGTATAGTAGTAGTAGTACTACTGTTAATATTGCGCCAGTGTTTCTGTGTTACCTGGCGTAGTATTAGTACTATTAATATTGTGTCAACATTTCTGTGTTACTTGGTGTAGTAGTAGTAGTACTGTTAATACTGTGTCAGCATTTCTGTGTTACCTGGTATAGTATCGATACTGTTAATATTGTGTCAGCGTTTCTATGTTACCTGGTATAGTATTAGTACTGCCAATATTGTGTCAGCATTTCTGTGTTACCTGGTGTAGTATTAGTACTGTTAATATTGTGGCAGCATTTCTGTGTTACCTGGTGTAGTATTAGTACTGTTAATATAGTGGCAGCATTTCTGTGTTAACTCATGTAGTATTATTAATGTTAATATTGTGGCAGTGTTCCTGTGTTGACTGGTGTAGCATTAGTACTGTCAATATTGTGTCAGTATTTCTGTGATATCTGCTGTAGTATTAGTGCTATTAATATTATGTCAGTGTTTCTGTGTTACCTGGTGTTGTGTTAGTACTGTCAATACTGTGTCAGTGTTTCTGCATTAACTGGTGTAGTATTAGGCAAAGGCAGAACTATAAAGAAGATAATCAGATGCCCTTCATGAGGGATACCAGCAACAACCTGCCTATCAAAGGCAGGTTGAAAGAGTACTTCCAGCAACTTCTAAATGAAGAAAACTCCACAGAAGCTGCACTGCCCCAGCCACAGCCTATGATGAGAGATGACCAGGATCCTAGCCTAGAAGAAATAAGAACAGCACTAAGGAAAATGAAGTCAGGAGAAGCAGCAAGCTCAGATGAGGTCACAGCAGATATGGTAAAGATGCTGCGTGAGATAGGGGAGAAATGGTTCCGGAGGGTACTCATAGCAGTCTGGAGAGAAAGATGTATCCCAAATGACTGGAGAATAAGCATTGCCAGTGTACAAGAACAAAGGGGACATCCACAACTGTGGGCAGTACAGAGGTATCAATCTCCTGTCACAATGCATGAAAATTCTGGACAGGGTGAATGATACATGGATATGCAGAAAGTAAGACAGGAGATGAGCAGTTTGGATTCAGACTAGGATGCAGCACAACTGACCCAATGTTTGCAGTGAGACAGATAGTCATGAAGAAGCTACAGATGAGGGAAGAGTCCTATTTGGCATTTCTGGGCTTGGAGACAGCATATGACAAGCTCTGAAGAAAGCTGTTTTGGGCAGTCCTGCGGTGGTTTGAAGTCCCAGAAACATTGGTAAAATTAGTGCAGGCTATGTACAAAGATCCAATTACTGAAATATGAACAGTATTTCGTCTCACAGAGGGGTTCCCAGTGGGAGTGGCTGTGCATCGGAGTTCTGGTGATCTATTACATTAGCAAACAGGTCGGAGGGGACAGATCAATAGAGTTGCTGTATGCACACAATGCGGCATAACAGGCATACTCTGAGCAAGAACTTCAGCAAAGCATAGGGGAATGGAGTGCAAAACTGAAGGCACATGGGAAGAAACTAAGTGCATATAAGGCAGTGGTAATGGCAGCAAATTGGGGAAATCAGAAGAAGCTGAGAAATGAGATAGAAGGCAAGAAAGTGGAACAAGTTAACAGCTTCAAGTAAATGGGAGGGGTGGTTGAGGAGAAGGGATGCCTGAATGAAGAGGTCAAAGCTAGAATCAGAGGGACTACAGCCAACTGGCATAGAGTGTTAGGTGTAGTGTATGACAGAAGAATGCCAAAGAAGCTGAAAAGTAAGGTCTACAAAACAGTAGTACGACCAGTACTTCTGCATAGTACAGAAACCTGGGCAGTAAAGACAGAGCAGATGAGAAAGATAGAGATGATGGAAATGAAGTGCCTGAAATGGGTGGTAGGATGCACACTGTGGGACAGACAAAGAAATGAGGACATAAGAAAAGTAGCTCCAATTGCAGAAAAGATCAAAGAGAACAGATTATGGTGGTTCAGACATGTGCAGAAAAGTAATGTAGTGTATAGGAGCTAGCAAGTTAGGCTGGTGCACGGCAAGAGCACTTGTTAGACCCAAAATCAGAAAAAAGGCCAGCACCAAGGAAGGTTCCAAAGTAGTTTAATAAAACTGAAACTAGACCGGTTTCAGCAGCAAGGCTTTCATCAGTAGTATAGTCAGCAAAAAGCACTTAGTCATCATCTTATATAATGTTCTTTAAGGCATCTATATGACATCACTTCCTGATATGTCAAAAATGCAAACAAGGCAAAAGTAATTGAAAAATACAATCAAGGCAAAAGTAATTGAAAAATACATAGTTCAGTAAACAAAAAAGTTTGCCTGGGTTGCATGCATATCTCCAGATTTTAATGAAAAATCCAAAGAGACACAGTATACTGGTATATCAATGATAATAAACAAACTTAATAAGAAACATACAATAAAGGGTAAATGCCCAAAAATAAACCCGAAACAAAAGTCAGGTTATAAGAATTCTGGTGTTGAATACCAGCCACAGTATCCTAAAATGAGCTGAAATGCAAAAACCTAAGCAATGCAACCTGATAAGAAATAAGTACATATCGTAATGCAAGTGATGGTTAATTACAAATTATAATTTATCATTTAATCCAGGAGGAAAAGCCCCCAAGTTTAATGATCCACCTTTTTCTTTGGTATTTAGGATATCATGCCAACCTGTTTTAAAAGATCGATTCCCTATGATATGATCAATGATGGTGAATGTAAATTTGGCAGTGGGATGTTTGATAACATGTCTATATAGTGCATTAGTTAATCTTCTGTTTCTAATGTCACCAAGGTGTTCAGAGATCCTGACACGAAACTGTCTAGACGTTTGGCCAATATAAAATGCATGACATGTACATGTGGCAAGATAAATAATCCAGTCTGAACTGCAGTTACCAAAAACTGTATGTCGTATATTTGTCCAGTGTTTCTACTAGTGAAAGAAGTAGTTTTGAAAATATAGTTACAAAAACTGCAATGCCCACATGGATAAATGCCTGAAAGTTTATCTCCAGTAAGTGTTCTTTGAGTTGGAGTGTGATCCATGACCCTGGTTTTATAGTGTGAAAATAAATTCCTAAAGTTTTGCCTTTCCTATAGGAAAAATAACATCGTTCTCCGAGATAATCTTCCAACAATGGATGAGAATTCAATATATTCCAATGAGTATTAATAATATTTACTAAATTGGCACTATTCCTGCCATAAGTAGTAACAAATCTACATACATCTGATTCCTCATTATGAGTTTTAGTATTGTATTGGAGAAGAGAATCCTGGATTTAGCATTACTAAATTGGACTGCTGACTCAATAGTACGAGTGGAATAACCTCTGGACAAAAATCTCTTGGTTAGATCCATTTGATGACTCTGAAGATCATCCACTGAGGAACAAATCCTTTTCATCCGCACAAACTGTGATTTCGGTATGTTCGAATAATATGTTTCGGATGGAAACTATCAGCATGTAGAAGGGTATTATATTGTGAGAATTTTCTGTGCGGACGTTCTAAGAGTGTTATCCTCCTGTCGAATTAAATTGACATCCAAATAACTGATTGCACTCCTATTATATTCCACAGTGAATTCGATAACCCAGATGTTCCCATTCAAATGTTGAATAAATTCCTGGAGGTATTCTCACCTCCTTTCCATATAAGCCAACAGTCGTCCAGGTATCTTCTCCATATATCAATCTCAGGTAGATATATGTTATGCAAAGGGTCATATAAAATCATATCTTCCATGTAGCCCATAAAAAGATCAGCATAAATGGGTGCAAAGGATGCACCCATAGCCGTACCTGTAGTTGCCAATAGCAGTTTTGTTGGAAATAAAAAACATTTTTAGTTAGAATGTGTTCAGCCATACACAACAATAAGGTGTTCATCCCTGGGGGGTATAAATTGGTTTTATTAAGCCAGTATTCCAAGGCATTAATACCCGCCCAATGAGGGATGCTGGTATAAAGCGAGGATACATCAAGGGTACACATAAGCCATTCAGGGTCCAATTGAGACCGGAGACTATCTGCAAAAATTCAGTCGTGTCCTTGATTCTTGCTCTAACACATGTTAACAGTGGTTTCAATTTTTCAGTTAGAAAAACAGACAAGGGTTCAGTGAGTGACCCAATGCCAGATACAATCGGTCTACCTGGTGGCTGATCAATGGACTTATGAATCTTAGGAAGTAGATAAAGTTGTTGTTTCGCAGGATCCTTAACCGTCAAATGAGTTTTGGTTTTATCAGAGATAATTCCAGATTCTACAGCCTTTTCCAAAAATTCATTAATTTCTAAGGCAAAACCTGGAGTAGGATCAATCTCCATCTTCATGTAATGATGATGGTTGGAAAGTTGTCTAAGACCTTCATTCACATAATACTCAGTATCCATCACCACCACCGCACTTTTGTCGGCAGAAATAATAACAATATCCGTATTATTTCTGAGTTGTGTGAGTGCTATTTGTTCCTTCCTAGACATGTTATGCTTTATAGTGTCAACAGAACCCAAATTGAAGTGTATATCCTTTATAACCGCCTGCTGGAAAACAGCAACATGTTTATCCATGGGAGGGTTAAATGTAGATTTGTGAAATCTAAAATCAGATGATCTTTGAGCATTGTCAGTTTGATTTTGTTGTTGAAAAAATAATTTCAGGTTAATTTTCCTACAAAAATCCATTGTATCAGAAACCAAAATACTTTCATCAGTGAAAAAGCCAGGTATAAAACCAAGGCCTTTATTAAGAAGGGAATATTGATCATCAGTCAAAATATGACTTGAAATATTTAAAACATTAGTACATGAATGATTTACTTCACTATCGACATGAAGAGCTCTTCTAAGTTTTTGACCTCTGTGTTTCCTTCCTGCCCTGTGTTTTTTCCCCCTAAAGGGACCTCAGTCCTTCAACCTCTTTTAGCATTTGGAGAATCACCAATATTAGATGTCTCAGTGTCAGTAGTCGAAGAATCCTCACCAGAGGTAATAAAGCTAGGCCCAGTCTTTTTTAAAATAGACCTTGGTCTTTTTTTGCGTATAAATGAAGCATTCTTGGTACCATGAGCAAACTTCACACCCCTTTGTGAATCAAATTGTTTGCCCCTATCATAATCTTCCTTATCCCGGGCAAATTTATGCAATTTCTTTTTCTTAAGGTTATTTTCCAAAATAGAGATTTCTTTAGATAATTTGCCAAGACAACCCTGAAAACTAGCCTCATGTTCAAACCATTTCAGGTTGTTACATGTTTTTTCTACTTCAATAATATTACTCTGTATTGTTCTCTCATAGAAAGAGGCCAAAATATTAACTCTAATCATGGCAGCCTCCTGTTGTGCTTGTTGCCAATCTTTCAACAGAGTTTCATCCGGTGTGCCCACTAGTGGTTGGATTTTACATCTCAATCCTCTAGGGGATATATTCTGTATTTGGTAAGCTTTAAACAATTTACTGTGCCAAATGTTTGTTCTAAGCATCTTAATTTGTTTACCTAATTGAAAGAATAAGCTTTAACCGTCAACTGGATCCATGATTACCGAATCCACCTTTTCTGTATGTTCAGTTCCTATGCCAAAAATTTTTAAGTCATCCTTGTCGGAGCATAAACCAGATAACAATTTACTGAGATCCATGACAATAAGTTGCAATGAACCGGAGGAAGAAGATATAAAATAAAAAATAAAAATGAACCCTGAAAAAGATTCTGTTATTCTTAAGGGTTGAATTGGCAAATCTCGAATAAGTCCCAAAAAAGAAAATCACAATCAGAGTCACAAAGAAGTTGAAGCCAGAATAAATGGCAAATGTAACCCTATATATAGGGGAATAATTAACCCTAGCACCTAGGCAAAAATGCTATACAGACCAAAAAGTCAAAGGCCTGTAATGTCTAAAATGCAATGTTCTGAGTAATGCACAACCCACAGTTGTTCAGAGGTGGCTAAATCAAAGGCCTGTAATGTCTAAAATGCAATGTTCTGAGTAATGCACAACCCACAGTTGTTCAGAGGTGGCTAAATCCATATGGAGTATACCAATATGTAATGAATTTAAGCCAGACACACTTATGCACCTTATTAAAACCAGATAACAATATTAAGAAATCAATAATTGTTCAATACAGTCCTCAGATGAAATTGTTATCAAAGGTCTAAATGTACAGATGATTGTTGTCAGCACTGTATATCCAGCAATTATTCTAAAAGAAGACCTGAGTACAACACTGGGCAAACAAAACAAAAGCCCTCAAAATATGTGACCAATATTGGCTCAAATGTGAAACAAAACATGAACCAGTAGGAACATAGGAATGAACAGATATAAGCAATAATATTGTATCAACCTAGTGTATATAACAATGGCTAGTTCATCATAATCAAATGAAATAAAATAAAATTATGCACATATTACAAACTGAGCACCCATACATGAAATGTCCTTGAAAAAATAGCTGTGTTGTCTTATGCTACAACAGTACTCAGAAATCCAGTATATAAAAAAGAAAACGACTAGGCAAAATAATATGAAATATACACGTGTTATAAACTAAGAACACATGCATGAAAAGTCCTGAAAAAATAGCACTGTTATATTGTGCTACAACAGTTCTCTAAAGTCCAGTATTCAAGAAAAAACGACTTAACAACACCATCCAGACAGTTAAATGAATGTCACAGAAAAATTCTTCATTATGGTAAAACAATTACCAATGAAAATTAATCCAAAAATGGATGTCAAGAACAGTACCTGGAAAGATGAAGTTAGAAATGTATTAGGACCCTTAAAAAGTTGTTCCAAACAATGTCCCAAAAGGCCAAATCGATCCTCGAAGTCCTGATATGTCCAAAAACAGTATGTAAACCACAACGACCTTGAAAAACAAATCCCAATCCGAAAGATGGTGGAAAAACACTTGCAACCACGTGTAAACACAAACGATAAACTCAACAGCGTTGATGCATCCAATATACTCACTTATTAACTTAGATAAACATGATAATCCAACAAAACCAAAAAAGGATGACCAAAAGTCAATCCTTTAAAAAGAAAGCGATGTAGATGACATGCATCCGAAAATAACGATGTCCAGGATGAAAAATCCTAAGCAATCCACAAAAAAGATGACTACCTGAATGGTAGAACTCCCAAACGCCAACAGCCAGCACAAACGAAAATCAATGTAGTGTATAGGAGCTAGCAAGTTAGGCTGGTGCACGGCAAGAGCACTTGTTAGACCCAAAATCAGAAAAAAGGCCAGCACCAAGGAAGGTTCAAAAGTAGTTTAATAAAACTGAAACTAGACCGGTTTCAGCAGCAAGGCTTTCATCAGTAGTATAGTCAGCAAAAAGCACTTAGTCATCATCTTATATAATGTTCTTTAAGGCATCTATATGACATCACTTCCTGATATGTCAAAAGTGCAAACAAGGCAAAAGTAATTGAAAAATACAATCAAGGCAAAAGTAATCTGGAGATATGCATGCAACCCAGGCAAACTTTTTTGTTTACTGAACTATGTATTTTTCAATTACTTTTGCTTGCTAGCTCCTATACACTACATTGATTTTCATTTGTGCTGGCTGTTGGCGTTTGGGAGTTCTACCATTCAGGTAGTCATCTTTTTTGTGGATTGCTTAGGATTTTTCATCCTGGACATCGTTATTTTCGGATGCATGGCATCTACATCGCTTTTAAAGGATTGACTTTGGTCATCCTTTTTGGTTTTGTTGGATTATCATGTTTATCTGTTAATAAGTGAGTATATTGGATGCATCAACGCTGTTGAGTTTATCGTTTGCTACACGTGGTTGCAAGTGTTTTTCCACCATCTTCGGATTGGGATTTGTTTTTCAAGGTCGCTGTGGTTTATACTGTTTTTGGACATATCAGGACTTCGAGGATCGATTTGGCCTTTTGGGACATTGTTTGGAACAACTTTTTAAGGGTCCTAATACATTTCTAACTTCATCTTTCCAGGTACTGTTCTTGACATCCATTTTGGATTAATTTTCATTGGTAATTGTTTTACCATAATGAAGAATTTTTCTGTGACATTCATTTAACTGTCTGGATGGTGTTGTTAAGTCGTTTTTTCTTGAATACTGGACTTTAGAGAACTGTTGTAGCACAATATAACAGTGCTATTTTTTCAGGACTTTTCATGTATGTGTTCTTAGTTTATAACACGTGTATTTCATATTATTTTGCCTAGTCGTTTTCTTTTTTATATACTGGATTTCTGAGTACTGTTGTAGCATAAGACAACACAGCTATTTTTTCAAGGACATTTCATGTATGGGTGCTCAGTTTGTAATATGTGCATAATTTTATTTTATTTCATTTGATTATGATGAACTAGCCATTGTTATATACACTAGGTTGATACAATATTATTGCTTATATCTGTTCATTCCTATGTTCCTACTGGTTCATGTTTTGTTTCACATTTGAGCCAATATTGGTCACATATTTTGAGGGCTTTTGTTTTGTTTGCCCAGTGTTGTACTCAGGTCTTCTTTTAGAATAATTGCTGGATATACAGTGCTGACAACAATCATCTGTACATTTAGACCTTTGATAACAATTTCATCTGAGGACTGTATTGAACAATTATTGATTTCTTAATATTGTTATCTGGTTTTAATAAGGTGCATAAGTGTGTCTGGCTTAAATTCATTACATATTGGTATACTCCATATGGATTTAGCCACCTCTGAACAACTGTGGGTTGTGCATTACTCAGAACATTGCATTTTAGACATTACAGGCCTTTGATTTAGCCACCTCTGAACAACTGTGGGTTGTGCATTACAAAGAACATTGCATTTTAGACATTACAGGCCTTTGACTTTTTGGTCTGTATAGCATTTTTGCCTAGGTGCTAGGGTTAATTATTCCCCTATATATAGGGTTACATTTGCCATTTATTCTGGCTTCAACTTCTTTGTGACTCTGATTGTGATTTTCTTTTTTGGGACTTATTCGTGATTTGCCAATTCAACCCTTAAGAATAACAGAATCTTTTTCAGGGTTCATTTTTATTTTTTATTTTTTATATCTTCTTCCTCCGGTTCATTGCAACTTATTGTCATGGATCTCAGTAAATTGTTATCTGGTTTATGCTCTGACAAGGATGACTTAAAAATTTTTGGCATAGGAACTGAACATACAGAAAAGGTGGATTCGGTAATCATGGATCCAGTTGACGGTTGCGAAAACTTATTCTTTCAATTAGGTAAACAAATTAAGATGCTTAGAACAAACATTTGGCACAGTAAATTGTTTAAAGCTTACCAAATACAGAATATATCCCCTAGAGGATTGAGATGTAAAATCCAACCACTAGTGGGCACACCGGATGAAACTCTGTTGAAAGATTGGCAACAAGCACAACAGGAGGCTGCCATGATTAGAGTTAATATTTTGGCCTCTTTCTATGAGAGAACAATACAGAGTAATATTATTGAAGTAGAAAAAACATGTAACAACCTGAAATGGTTTGAACATGAGGCTAGTTTTCAGGGTTGTCTTGGCAAATTATCTAAAGAAATCTCTATTTTGGAAAATAACCTTAAGAAAAAGAAATTGCATAAATTTGCCCGGGATAAGGAAGATTATGATAGGGGCAAACAATTTGATTCACAAAGGGGTGTGAGGTTTGCTCATGGTACCAAGAATGCTTCATTTATACGCAAAAAAAGACCAAGGTCTATTTTAAAAAAGACTGGGCCTAGCTTTATTACCTCTGGTGAGGATTCTTCGACTACTGACACTGAGACATCTAATATTGGTGATTCTCCAAATGCTAAAAGAGGTCGAAGGACTGAGGTCCCTTTAGGGGGAAAAAACACAGGGCAGGAAGGAAACACAGAGGTCAAAAACTTAGAAGAGCTCTTCATGTCGATAGTGAAGTAAATCATTCATGTACTAATGTTTTAAATATTTCAAGTCATATTTTGACTGATGATCAATATTCCCTTCTTAATAAAGGCCTTGGTTTTATACCTGTTTTTTTCACGGATGAAAGTATTTTCGTTTCTGATACAATGGATTTTTGTAGGAAAATTAACCTGAAATTATTTTTTCAACAACAAAATCAAACTGACAATGCTCAAAGATCATCTGATTTTAGATTTCACAAATCTACATTTAACCCTCCCATGGATAAACATGTTGCTGTTTTCCAGCAGGCGGTTATAAAGGATATACACTTCAATTTGGGTTCTGTTGACACTATAAAGCATAACATGTCTAGGAAGGAACAAATAGCACTCACACAACTCAGAAATAATACGGATATTGTTATTATTTCTGCCGACAAAGGGTGCGGTGGTGGTGATGGATACTGAGTATTATGTGAATGAAGGTCTTAGACAACTTTCCAACCATCATCATTACATGAAGATGGAGATTGATCCTACTCCAGGTTTTGCCTTAGAAATTAATGAATTTTTGGAAAAGGCTGTAGAATCTGGAATTATCTCTGATAAAACCAAAACTCATTTGACGGTTAAGGATCCTGCGAAACAACAACTTTATCTACTTCCTAAGATTCATAAGTCCATTGATCAGCCACCAGGTAGACCGATTGTATCTGGCATTGGGTCACTCACTGAACCCTTGTCTGTTTTTCTAACTGAAAAATTGAAACCACTGTTAACATGTGTTAGAGCAAGAATCAAGGACACGACTGAATTTTTGCAGATAGTCTCCGAGTCTCAATTGGACCCTGAATGGCTTATGTGTACCCTTGATGTATCCTCGCTTTATACCAGCATCCCTCATTGGGCGGGTATTAATGCCTTGGAATACTGGCTTAATAAAACCAATTTATACCCCCCAGGGATGAACACCTTTTTGTTGTGTATGGCTGAACACATTCTAACTAAAAATGTTTTTATTTCCAACAAAACTGCTATTGGCAACTACAGGGTACGGCTATGGGTGCATCCTTTGCACCCATTTATGCTGATCTTTTATGGGCTACATGGAAGATATGATTTTATATGACCCTTTGCATAACATATATCTACCTGAGATTGATATATGGAGAAGATACCTGGACGACTGTTGGCTTATATGGAAAGGAGGTGAGGAATACCTCCAGGAATTTATTCAACATTTGAATGGGAACATCTGGGGTATCAATTCACTGTGGAATATAATAGAGTGCAATCAGTTATTTGGATGTCAATTTAATTCGACAGGAGGATAACACTCTTAGAACGTCCGCACACAGAAAATTCTCACAATATAATACCCTTCTACATGCTGATAGTTTCCATCCGAAACATATTATTCGAACATACCAAATCACAGTTTGTGTGGATGAAAAGGATTTGTTCCTCAGTGGATGATCTTCAGAGTCATCAAATGGATCTAACCAAGAGATTTTTGTCCAGAGGTTATTCCACTGCACTATTGAGTCAGCAGTCCAATTTAGTAATGCTAAATCCAGGGATTCTCTTCTCCAATACAATACTAAAACTCATAATGAGGAATCAGATGTATGTAGATTTGTTACTACTTATGGCAGGAATAGTGCCAATTTAGTAAATATTATTAATACTCATTGGAATATATTGAATTCTCATCCATTGTTGGAAGATTATCTCGGAGAACGATGTTATTTTTCCTATAGGAAAGGCAAAACTTTAGGGAATTTATTTTCACACTATAAAAAAACCAGGGTCATGGATCACACTCCAACTCAAAGAACACTTACTGGAGATAAACTTTCAGGCATTTATCCATGTGGGCATTGCAGTTTTTGTAACTATATTTTCAAAACTACTTCTTTCACTAGTAGAAACACTGGACAAATATACGACATACAGTTTTTTGGTAACTGCAGTTCAGACTGGATTATTTATCTTGCCACATGTACATGTCATGCATTTTATATTGGCCAAACGTCTAGACAGTTTCGTGTCAGGATCTCTGAACACCTTGGTGACATTAGAAACAGAAGATTAACTAATGCACTATATAGACATGTTATCAAACATCCCACTGCCAAATTTACATTCACCATCATTGATCATATCATAGAGAATCGATCTTTTAAAACAGGTTGGCATGATATCCTAAATACCAAAGAAAAAGGTGGATCATTAAACTTGGGGGCTTTTCCTCCTGGATTAAATGATAAATTATAATTTGTAATTAACCATCACTTGCATTACGATATGTACTTATTTCTTATCAGGTTGCATTGCTTAGGTTTTTGCATTTCAGCTCATTTTAGGATACTGTGGCTGGTATTCAACACCAGAATTCTTATAACCTGACTTTTGTTTCGGGTTTATTTTTGGGCATTTACCCTTTATTGTATGTTTCTTATTAAGTTTGTTTATTATCATTGATATACCAGTATACTGTGTCTCTTTGGATTTTTTCATTATAATCTGGAGATATGCATGCAACCCAGGCAAACTTTTTTGTTTACTGAACTATGTATTTTTCAATTACTTTTGCCTTGATTGTATTTTTCAATTACTTTTGCCTTGTTTGCATTTTTGACATATCAGGAAGTGATGTCATATAGATGCCTTAAAGAACATTATATAAGATGATGACTAAGTGCTTTTTGCTGACTATACTACTGATGAAAGCCTTGCTGCTGAAACCGGTCTAGTTTCAGTTTTATTAAACTACTTTGGAACCTTCCTTGGTGCTGGCCTTTTTTCTGATGTGCAGAAAAGTAGAAGACAATCTGATGAAGAAGATTTGGGACAAACATGAAGAAGGTAAGAGGAAATGACAGTGTCCAGCAAAGAGGTGGATAGATTGTGTGAGAGAAGATCTGCAACTGTCAGGAATGAGTGTCGAAGAAGGTAAGAGTGTAGTGTGCCATTCAATCGAGACAGAGATGGCGACAGTTAACATGACACCCTGACCCCTTGTAGAAAATGGGAAAAGGGGGTTGATGATGATGATGGTGGTGGTGCAGTATTAGTACTATTAATATTGTGGCAGTGTTTCTGTGTTAACTGGTGCAGCATTGGTACTGTTAATATTGTGGCAGCATTCTGTGTTACCTGGTATAGTAGTAGTAGTAGTACTGTCAATATTGTGTCAGCATGAGAAAACTGGCAAAAGAACAAAGGAATTGGGAGCAAATAATTAGAGAGGGAAAAGTAATTTGGACTGCAGTCCAGAGATCGCCTTCCCTATCAAGGATTGATAGAGTATATGCAAAGTGAAAGAAATAGGGGGATCCTAGGTGAAAGACCACCACTGGTACAGTTTTTAGTAGAATCTAGAACAGAAGCTGCTGTTAAAAAAAGGAATAAAAGCATGATAACTATAAGAATCAATCAGAGGGGGTTAGAAAGGATTGGGAAGAGAGACTGGATAAGCAATTCAGAGAAGAACAATGGGACGATATATGTATGTCTCCAAAATGTGCAACAACATCTAGGAGATTTAGGATCTTTGCTTGGAAGTGTTTACATAGTTATTTTTATACCCAAAATAGACTCCAAAGAATTATTCCTCAGGTAGACAGCAAATGTTGGACGTGTGATGGGGAAGAAACAGGTAATTGGGAACATATTTTCTGGGAGTGTAATGAGCTGGCAGACTTAAAAGATTCCTTGCAGACTACTCCATCAGAGATATTGGGTGAGGAAACTGGTGTAACTAAGGAAATGATTTTTTTGTGCTATGATACAGAATCGGAAGGACCTAGACATAGTAAGGCCTTGCTAAGTCTAATTATGGTGGCTGCCAAAAAAAGCAGTTACTAGAAAATGAAAATCAAGTCTAAATCACGTTTACTAGAAGTAGTAAATACAGTAAGAGACATAAAACAGCTGGGACTGAGATCTTTAGAAAGGGAACCAGAAAGAAAACAGCACAAAATGCCCAACTTAACTCCAGCACACTAGTTTATTCGAACTCAGGACAGCAAGTATTTTTCGTGATCTTTAGAAAAGGATAGGAGCAAATTACATTAAAAAATTGTGGTAGCAATACATGCAGAGGAGGAATGAGGTTTAAAAGAATGCAGGATTTGAATGAGTTATGAAGTGGTTTGACTGACAATGACTGGACAGGTTATAAGTGATTTTTAATGTTTGCAACTAAAATTGTCAATATGATTTGTGATGTATAACGTTTGCAACTAAAATTATGTCAATATGGTTTGTGATGTATAATGTTTGCAACTAAAATTATGTCAGTATGGTTTGTTTTCATTTATATAAATGTATGATTGTCTATATCATACACGCTAATTAAATAAAGATGCTTCTTGTTTAAAAAAACATTGTGCTAGTGTTTCTGTGTTACCTGCTGTAGTATTAGTACTGTTAATATTGTGGCAGTATTTCTATGTTAACTGGTGTAGT
This sequence comes from Protopterus annectens, assembly GCF_019279795.1. NCBI lineage: Eukaryota > Metazoa > Chordata > Ceratodontiformes > Protopteridae > Protopterus > Protopterus annectens. Next base: position 1,101,476,460 of record NC_056741.1, read on the forward strand.
ATTAGTACTGTCAATATTGTGAAAGCGTTTCAGTGTTACCTGGTATTTTATTAGTACTGTTAATATTGTGACAACATTTCTGTGTTACCATGTGTAGTAGTAGTAGTACTGCTACTATTGCATCAGCATTTCTTTGTTGACTATATCAGTACCTTTAGTATTGTGTTAGTGTTTCCGTGTTAACTGGTATAGTATTAGTACTGTTAATATTGTGTCAGCATTTCTGCGTAATATGGTATAGTATTAGTACTGTTAATAATGTATAAATACTTCTGTCTCACCTGGGGTTGTATTAGTACTTGTTAATATTGCGTCAGCATTACTGTGTTAACTGTACAGTATTAGTAAAGTTAATATTGAAGAATTGCATTTTGCTGTTGTGAGATGAAGCCCGAATCCATGCTTTTTCCCCACCCATCTCTGCTATATTTGACTTGCCTTAAATAATAAAATCTACAGCGTCTGTCATATATTTTAGATCTGATTCTCTTTTGCTTATATCCAAAATGTTAAACCACTTTAAACTGCCTTATTGTACTAGTGTCCCCCACAGGCAATATGACATTTGTCTAGCTCCCTGCACAGTGCAGTCTTTGATCTGTCCTAAACTATATTTTCTGCTGTGTCTCTCACAGTGCATATTATCTGTCTGGAAAGCTATGATTCCTACATGTTTAGTATCACATTTCTGTTGTGTTTGGGAAATCTGTATCTTTGCCTTCAGCCTCGTTATCATGCTATCTTTGTGAATGTCATATGTTCCAATGCTTTATTACATGTTATTTTTCTCTAGAAATTGCATTTTTTATTATTATGCAGAAAAGCCAGATGCAAGATAAAGACTGGTTAAATACGACCAAAATCAAATAAAATAAGAGGAACCAATCAAACACGGCAGAGTAAAATCAAAATGATTTTTAAAACACACAAATGAAAGATTAATACTTTCACGGCCATATACTAGGCGCTTCATCAGATCTAAAAAGTAACAACTAGACAGGCACTTAAATACAAATTAGTCTAGTAAGAGCATGTGACCTAAGTAAAGGTTTTAAAGGGACCATTGCTTTAAGTCCAATGCCACTATCAGCTTGTAATTCAGTAATCGGCACAAGGTCTGAATATACTGTATCTAATAAGGATAACTGTAGATGTGTGTAAACTATTTGAATGATGTCCAGTTAAAGCTCTAATCTTTTGTTTGTGTGTTTTAATAAATCCTATTTATCTGCTACTTTTATAAATCAGGCCAAAAAAGCACAAAATAAACTACTAAAATAGAAAAAAAAACAACTTCAGAAAGCAACCAGTAGTTTTAAAGTGCATAAAGAGCTTTTCATTTAATAATTGTTTTACTACATTTCATACTGGTTCATAGCTAATTGGCTAGCCCAGAAAAATGTTATATTAATATTATGAATAATATTCATCTCTAATAGTAACTTACATTAGTAAACGTGATACCAGAATATTCAGCCTCAATTCTCCTTAAAGTTCATAGTTAGTGTATTTATATATATATATATATATATATATATATATATATATATATATATATATATATATATATTTTTTTTTTTTTTAAATTATTTTTATAAAATGAATGCCATACTGTGGAATTAAGTGAATGGCATAGCATAGTATGAATGCTACAGATTTAGTAGTATGGTCATCATAGCTAGTTAAACTTATGTACTAACATCAAGTTAATGTCTTGTATGGTAATTTTAGTCACTGTTAATGATGCCTAAATTTATTTCTCAAACTACCAGCTGAGTTATTTTTCTGGGCTAGGCAATTAGCTATGAACCAATATGAAATGTTCTAGTAAAAAAAGTTTGTAGTGCAGAATTTTAGCAGTTTAATAGTAATTCCTTATAGGTAACATTATTTCATATGTTTATTTGTTCTTGTTGTTTAAAGTATACCTATCAGCATACTTTACTTTTAAACCATAGCTTCAATCTTCCTTGTTTATGGATGTCAGCATTGTTTTAGTTTTAAACAGTATTTTTTCAAAGTGTGTAGAACAGGAAGGGTTAATTATTGTTGCTGATGTCATCACAGCATGTAAGCTGACAGGCTCAAGCACTTCCTGGTATTTTATTTAACTGAAACTTGTACCTTGAATGTTTGCATCTGAAGAAGTTTGATTTTATTAAGCAAAAAGCGCTTTATGCACTTTAAAACTACTGGTTGCTTTCTGAAGCGTTTTTTTTTTCTATTTTAGACTTTTATAAATCAGAACAGACTTTGCTATGGATTATTTTCTGTACCTGTCTCTGTTTTGTGTAACACATCTTCATATCTTATCTGTATGATTTTGTACCCATGTTGTGACTTGTACTTGGTGTTTCGCACCTTGTACCTGTCTTTCACTTTGTCTCTGTTATTTTGCCACTTTCGTATTTTCTCATTATGTTCATGTCATGTCATTTCCTGTAATCTTTTTTGTTTAAACAAGCAGTTATCAGCACTACGTGAAGCATAAGATCTTTCCTTGAACACAGTCCCTTCTCTATATTCCAAATACCCCAAGTACAGATCTGTTCTTTACTACATCACTTAGTTCTGTTTCATACCATCTTCTTCTTCTTTCGGCTTTTTCCCGGTTAGGGGTCGCCACAGCGGATCACCTTGTCCGCACATTGAATGGCAGTGAAGTTTTACGGTGTCGAGTTGCCAGCCCGGCGTCCAACCTTCCACAGAAGGCACACTCACACGCACACCTAGGGCCAATTTAGAGTGTCCAATCCACCTGCAGCATGTCTTTGGGATGTGGGAGGTATTCTCTAATATAGATTGGTTCATTACATCAGTTAGTTCTCTTTCATCCCACTTCCAACATACAGATTAATATCCTAATTAGGTTATTTCTGGTTCATAACACACTCAAAACACAGTCTATTCCTGACCAAATGAGTTGGTCCAGTTTCACACAATGTCGCAAACACAGAGCTGTCTGTCCATTATTTCTTCATTAATTTCGGTTTCATACAATGTAAATACAGATCTGTCCTTTACCACATCATGGCTCTACATTAGATTAGCGAACGCTTAAACAAGTGAACGCTGATTGATCGACCTTATTTTAGCGAATGTTCAAAATATCGAAGCAACAGAAACCCAAATTTTTTCCTAGGGAAAGAATTTGGTTGTCCGTTTCTGTTGCTTCGGTATTTTTAGTGCTGTGGTGGAAAGTTACGGGTCGGATTCGGGTAAGTGTGCGATTGTGTGGACGTGAGGGTTAGAGCGGGTTTAGGTGAGTTAGGGTTAGGGAGCGGGTGACGTGAGTGTACGATAGTGATGGACCTTAGGGTTCAAGGTAAGGGGATAGTTAGTGGTGTGTGCATAGTTTAGTGTAGGGTTAGGTGTCAGATTTTAGGTGTATGTGTGTGGATTTCTGTTTGTTTGGTGTGCTTGTGTTGTGTGTATGTGTTTTGGATCAGCGACTTTTTTCCCTAGGAAAAAAATTGCTGATCTGACAGTTCGAGATTGTAAGCTTTTGCTTACATAAGGTTGATCAATCAGCGTTCGCTTTTTTAAGCGTTCGCTGATCTAATATAGACCCCAACATCATGTACTTCACTTTCATGCAATATCCTAAATACAGATCTGTCCTTTACGGTATCTGTTGGTTCTTTTTCATGCCATAGCTCTGTTAATGATAACCCTTTACCACATCAGTTAGTATGGTTTCATACCCTATTCCAGTACAGGACTGTTCCTTGTTGGCTTATACAATATCCAAACTATAGATCTGCCCTTACTACATCATTTAGTTCTTCTGTAGACTTGAAAGTTTCTGCCAGCCACACAGTTGTGCAACATTTTTTTCTATCAGGGAATGTTTTCTCAGACTAATACCTTAATTTTCACTATACCCTAATGAGATTCATGAGCTACTTGTAGTGTTCTAACTTGCAGTAGTTTTGGTGCCTCTCTGTATGTATTCCCTTCAGCAGGATTTGCATGTCCTGCTTGACAGCTGGCAATTTTTTTATTATTCTGTAAGGACATTTCTTCATGATGCTGGTTGCAAGTATTGTTTAAGCAGAGTTCTCCAATTTCTCCAGATTTCTGGATCTTTTTCTGTTTCTTGTATGGTCAACACTTTTTAGATGCTGATTTTGTAATCAGATTTATATACTACTTAGCTGTTTTTTTTTCTCATTTGATCTATTTATGCTGTGATCCACTGGATGTCCATAATTATAATCTGCTATATTCTCCTTTCCCCATTTTGAACAGACCTGTGAACTTATAAGGTATAAATATCAATGTTCTTCTTTTAACCCCAAGTGGTGGATTGGATATGGGATTTTTTCTAATTGTCTTTAATAGTTTGTAATCTATAAATAAATTATGCTCTGGAAAGTAAAGATAGAAATGTTCACACCTCAAGACAATGTCCAAACCTTCATTTTGAGTCTGTATATCTCTTCTGATTACCCGTTTGTCATTTAGTGGCATAATCTATGGTCTTAAATTTACCACACTTTTTGAGTTAATGCAGTACTAAGGCCAAAAAAAAGTACACCCAGTTTTATGCATATCTTCTTATCTGGACTTGTTTTAAAACTAAACAGTCATTTAGCTTCTCTATTGGCTTATTGTTTCACTGTCTAGATCCATTCTAAACTTTTATTATGAGTTTTCTTAATGGCTTTGACAGAATAATATTAGGATAGAGTATGAGAGACTTCAGTAAATATGGCCCTATATTTGGTCAGTTCTAGCAAACTTCTTATATTTTTAAAGTCTTTAGTGGTGATGCTTCTATAACTGCTTTTGCTTTGTCTGGATCAGGTGACACTCCTTCACTTGTATATATATATATATATATATATAGATATATATATATATATATATATATATATATATATATATATATATATATATATATATATATAAATAACTCCTTTAAATTATAAAAAGTCTTTGATAGACAAACAGAGAGAAATGTGAATGTATTTGTTTTTAGTTTTTTTAATATTTGTCTTAGTGATTTGTTGTTTTTACCTTTTGTTGCCATAAATGACCATATACTAACTGAAGACTTTTATGTTTAGTACTAGGGAAAATCTTGCTGCAGAATATTGCAACATACCATTCAGCCAATTTGACTACAGATTAAAGATTCTTTTTATCTCTTCAGGCTTCCATGTGCTGTAAAAGTGGTGCTTTCAATGTGTATCTGTAGTTGGTATCCTAGCTTAAGGTTGAGCTTGCTAAATAGCTTTACACCATTGAAATAATGTATTATCTTGTCAGATGACAGAGTCAAGTGCTTTTCCATTATGATTACCTTGTTTACTTTCCTTATGTCAACAGTGACACATATACATATATATTGGTCTGAGTGGTATAACAATTCATGATAGCAAGACGAGGACTCTCTTACTCTTTCTGTTGTCTTTTTGTTTTAGTTGCATCAGTTTCGCTATTTCCTTAAAAATATTCTATTATACAACGACCCCCCCCCATTAATATTCCAAACCGTGCACGCTGATTGGTCAGCGTGCACGTTGTAAATCAGAGTTATAGTAATGGAAAAAGGTCCGGTCGCCCGGACTTTTTCCATTAGTATAAGTCTGTTTTTCACAGCAACGGAGAATGCAAAATCTCCGTTGCTGTTTAGACACTGTCTCACTATGTTAAAGGAGTTTAACAAAGCGAGACAG